>NW_028115665.1:0-66813 GCF_964273445.1 Streptopelia decaocto
AATGGGAAGAATTGGGACAAAAATTGGAAAACTTTTAAGGGACTTTGAAAAAATTTCAACTGGAATTTTAGCCATTTTTTGACGTGAAATTGTAAACATGTGGCCATGGATTTTGAAAATTGTAGAGAGAATTTTAAAAGCTTCAACAGAATTTCAACAATTTTGAGAGGGATTTGAAAAGTTTCAATGGGAATGGGAAGAATTGGGACAAAAATTGGAAAATTTTTAAGGGACTTTGAAAAAATTTCAACTGGAATTTTAGCCATTTTTTGACGTGAAATTGTAAACATGTGGCCATGGATTTTGAAAATTCTAGAGAGAATTTTAAAAGCTTCAAGAGAATTTCAACAATTTTGAGAGGGATTTGAAAAGTTTCAATGGGAATGGGAAGAATTGGGACAAAAATTGGAAAATTTTTAAGGGACTTTGAAAAAATTTCAACTGGAATTTTAGCCATTTTTTTTACGTGAAATTGTAAAGATGTGGACATGGATTTTGAAAATTCTAGAGAGAATTTTAAAAGCTTCAAGAGAATTTCAACAATTTTGAGAGGGATTTGAAAAGTTTCAATGGGAATGGGAAGAATTGGGACAAAAATTGGAAAACTTTTAAGGGACTTTGAAAAAATTTCAACTGGAATTTTAGCCATTTTTTGACGTGAAATTGTAAACATGTGGCCATGGATTTTGAAAATTCTAGAGAGAATTTTAAAAGCTTCAAGAGAATTTCAACAATTTTGAGAGGGATTTGAAAAGTTTCAATGGGAATGGGAAGAATTGGGACAAAAATTGGAAAATTTTTAAGGGACTTTGAAAAAATTTCAACTGGAATTTTAGCCATTTTTTGACGTGAAATTGTAAACATGTGGCCATGGATTTTGAAAATTCTAGAGAGAATTTTAAAAGCTTCAACAGAATTTCAGCAATTTTGAGAGGGATTTGAAAAGTTTCAATGGGAATGGGAAGAATTGGGACAAAAATCGGAAAATTTTTAAGGGACTTTGAAAAAATTTCAACTGGAATTTTAGCAATTTTTTGACGTGAAATTGTAAACATGTGGCCATGGATTTTGAAAATTCTAGAGAGAATTTTAAAAGCTTCAAGAGAATTTCAACAATTTTGAGAGGGATTTGAAAAGTTTCAATGGGAATGGGATGAATTGGGAGAAAAATTGGAAAACTTTTAAGGGACTTTGAAAAAATTTCAACTGGAATTTTAGCCATTTTTGACGTGAAATTGTAAACATGTGGCCATGGATTTTGAAAATTCTAGAGAGAATTTAAAAGCTTCAACAGAATTTCAACAATTTTGAGAGGGATTTGAAAAGTTTCAATGGGAATGGGATGAATTGGGAGAAAAATTGGAAAACTTTTAAGGGACTTTGAAAAAATTTCAACTGGAATTTTAGCAATTTTTTGACGTGAAATTGTAAACATGTGGCCATGGATTTTGAAAATTCTAGAGAGAATTTTAAAAGCTTCAACAGAATTTCAACAATTTTGAGAGGGATTTGAAAAGTTTCAATGGGAATGGGAAGAATTGGGACAAAAATTGGAAAATTTTTAAGGGACTTTGAAAAAATTTCAACTGGAATTTTAGCAATTATTTTATGCGAAATTGTAAACATGTGGACATGGATTTTAAAATTCTAGAGAGAATTTTAAAAGCTTCAAGAGAATTTCAACAATTTTGAGAGGGATTTGAAAAGTTTCAATGGGAATGGGAAGAATTGGGACAAAAATTGGAAAATTTTTAAGGGACTTTGAAAAAATTTCAACTGGAATTTTAGCCATTTTTTTATGTGAAATTGTAAACATGTGGCCATGGATTTTGAAAATTCTAGAGAGAATTTTAAAAGCTTCAAGAGAATTTCAACAATTTTGAGAGGGATTTGAAAAGTTTCAATGGGAATGGGAAGAATTGGGACAAAAATTGGAAAATTTTTAAGGGACTTTGAAAAAATTTCAACTGGAATTTTAGCCATTTTTTGACGTGAAATTGTAAACATGTGGACATGGATTTTGAAAATTCTAGAGAGAATTTTAAAAGCTTCAACAGAATTTCAGCAATTTTGAGAGGGATTTGAAAAGTTTCAATGGGAATGGGAAGAATTGGGACAAAAATTGGAAAATTTTTAAGGGACTTTGAAAAAATTTCAACTGGAATTTTAGCAATTTTTTGACGTGAAATTGTAAACATGTGGCCATGGATTTTGAAAATTCTAGAGAGAATTTTAAAAGCTTCAACAGAATTTCAACAATTTTGAGAGGGATTTGAAAAGTTTCAATGGGAATGGCATGAATTGGGAGAAAAATTGGAAAACTTTTAAGGGACTTTGAAAAAATTTCAACTGGAATTTTAGCAATTTTTTGACGTGAAATTGTAAACATGTGGCCATGGATTTTGAAAATTCTAGAGAGAATTTTAAAAGCTTCAACAGAATTTCAACAATTTTGAGAGGGATTTGAAAAGTTTCAATGGGAATGGGATGAATTGGGACAAAAATTGGAAAATTTTTAAGGGACTTTGAAAAAATTTCAACTGGAATTTTAGCAATTTTTTGACGTGAAATTGTAAACATGTTGAAGTGGATTTTGAAAATTCTAGAGAGAATTTTAAAAGCTTCAAGAGAATTTCAACAATTTTGAGAGGGATTTGAAAAGTTTCAATGGGAATGGGAAGAATTGGGACAAAAATTGGAAAATTTTTAAGGGACTTTGAAAAAATTTCAACTGGAATTTTAGCCATTTTTTGACGTGAAATTGTAAACATGTGGACATGGATTTTGAAAATTCTAGAGAGAATTTGAAAAGCTTCAACAGAATTTCAACACTTTTGAGAGGGATTTGAAAAGTTTCAATGGGAATGGGAAGAATTGGGACAAAAATTGGAAAATTTTTAAGGGACTTTGAAAAAATTTCAACTGGAATTTTAGCAATTATTTTATGCGAAATTGTAAACATGTGGACATGGATTTTAAAATTCTAGAGAGAATTTTAAAAGCTTCAACAGAATTTCAACAATTTTGAGAGGGATTTGAAAAGTTTCAATGGGAATGGGAAGAATTGGGACAAAAATTGGAAAATTTTTAAGGGACTTTGAAAAAATTTCAACTGGAATTTTAGCCATTTTTTGACGTGAAATTGTAAACATGTGGACATGGATTTTGAAAATTCTAGAGAGAATTTTAAAAGCTTCAAGAGAATTTCAACAATTTTGAGAGGGATTTGAAAAGTTTCAATGGGAATGGGAAGAATTGGGACAAAAATTGGAAAATTTTTAAGGGACTTTGAAAAAATTTCAACTGGAATTTTAGCCATTTTTTTTACGTGAAATTGTAAAGATGTGGACATGGATTTTGAAAATTCTAGAGAGAATTTTAAAAGCTTCAAGAGAATTTCAACAATTTTGAGAGGGATTTGAAAAGTTTCAATGGGAATGGGAAGAATTGGGACAAAAATTGGAAAATTTTTAAGGGACTTTGAAAAAATTTCAACTGGAATTTTAGCAATTTTTGACGTGAAATTGTAAACATGTGGACATGGATTTTGAAAATTCTAGAGAGAATTTTAAAAGCTTCAAGAGAATTTCAACAATTTTGAGAGGGATTTGAAAAGTTTCAATGGGAATGGGAAGAATTGGGACAAAAATTGGAAAATTTTTAAGGGACTTTGAAAAAATTTCAACTGGAATTTTAGCCATTTTTTGACGTGAAATTGTAAACATGTGGCCATGGATTTTGAAAATTCTAGAGAGAATTTTAAAAGCTTCAACAGAATTTCAGCAATTTTGAGAGGGATTTGAAAAGTTTCAATGGGAATGGGAAGAATTGGGACAAAAATTGGAAAATTTTTAAGGGACTTTGAAAAAATTTCAACTGGAATTTTAGCAATTTTTTGACGTGAAATTGTAAACATGTGGCCATGGATTTTGAAAATTCTAGAGAGAATTTTAAAAGCTTCAACAGAATTTCAACAATTTTGAGAGGGATTTGAAAAGTTTCAATGGGAATGGGATGAATTGGGAGAAAAATTGGAAAACTTTTAAGGGACTTTGAAAAAATTTCAACTGGAATTTTAGCCATTTTTTGACGTGAAATTGTAAACATGTGGCCATGGATTTTGAAAATTCTAGAGAGAATTTTAAAAGCTTCAACAGAATTTCAACAATTTTGAGAGGGATTTGAAAAGTTTCAATGGGAATGGGATGAATTGGGACAAAAATTGGAAAATTTTTAAGGGACTTTGAAAAAATTTCAACTGGAATTTTAGCAATTTTTTGACGTGAAATTGTAAACATGTTGAAGTGGATTTTGAAAATTCTAGAGAGAATTTTAAAAGCTTCAAGAGAATTTCAACAATTTTGAGAGGGATTTGAAAAGTTTCAATGGGAATGGGAAGAATTGGGACAAAAATTGGAAAATTTTTAAGGGACTTTGAAAAAATTTCAACTGGAATTTTAGCAATTTTTTGACGTGAAATTGTAAACATGTGGACATGGATTTTGAAAATTCTAGAGAGAATTTGAAAAGCTTCAACAGAATTTCAACAATTTTGAGAGGGATTTGAAAAGTTTCAATGGGAATGGGAAGAATTGGGACAAAAATTGGAAAATTTTTAAGGGACTTTGAAAAAATTTCAACTGGAATTTTAGCAATTATTTTATGCGAAATTGTAAACATGTGGCCATGGATTTTAAAATTCTAGAGAGAATTTTAAAAGCTTCAAGAGAATTTCTACAATTTTGAGAGGGATTTGAAAAGTTTCAATGGGAATGGGAAGAATTGGGACAAAAATTGGAAAATTTTTAAGGGACTTTGAAAAAATTTCAACTGGAATTTTAGCCATTTTTTGACGTGAAATTGTAAACATGTGGACATGGATTTTGAACATTCTAGAGAGAATTTTAAAAGCTTCAAGAGAATTTCTACAATTTGGAGAGGGATTTGAAAAGTTTCAATGGGAATGGGAAGAATTGGGACAAAAATTGGAAAATTTTTAAGGGACTTTGAAAAAATTTCAACTGGAATTTTAGCCATTTTTTGACGTGAAATTGTAAACATGTGGACATGGATTTTGAAAATTCTAGAGAGAATTTTAAAAGCTTCAACAGAATTTCAACAATTTTGAGAGGGATTTGAAAAGTTTCAATGGGAATGGGATGAATTGGGAGAAAAATTGGAAAACTTTTAAGGGACTTTGAAAAAATTTCAACTGGAATTTTAGCCATTTTTTTATGTGAAATTGTAAACATGTGGCCATGGATTTTGAAAATTCTAGAGAGAATTTTAAAAGCTTCAACAGAATTTCAACAATTTTGAGAGGGATTTGAAAAGTTTCAATGGGAATGGGATGAATTGGGACAAAAATTGGAAAACTTTTAAGGGACTTTGAAAAAATTTCAACTGGAATTTTAGCAATTTTTTGACGTGAAATTGTAAACATGTGGCCATGGATTTTGAAAATTCTAGAGAGAATTTTAAAAGCTTCAAGAGAATTTCAACAATTTTGAGAGGGATTTGAAAAGTTTCAATGGGAATGGGAAGAATTGGGACAAAAATTGGAAAATTTTTAAGGGACTTTGAAAAAATTTCAACTGGAATTTTAGCCATTTTTTGACGTGAAATTGTAAACATGTGGACATGGATTTTGAAAATTCTAGAGAGAATTTGAAAAGCTTCAACAGAATTTCAACACTTTTGAGAGGGATTTGAAAAGTTTCAATGGGAATGGGAAGAATTGGGACAAAAATTGGAAAATTTTTAAGGGACTTTGAAAAAATTTCAACTGGAATTTTAGCAATTATTTTATGCGAAATTGTAAACATGTGGACATGGATTTTAAAATTCTAGTGAGAATTTTAAAAGCTTCAAGAGAATTTCAACAATTTTGAGAGGGATTTGAAAAGTTTCAATGGGAATGGGAAGAATTGGGACAAAAATTGGAAAACTTTTAAGGGACTTTGAAAAAATTTCAACTGGAATTTTAGCCATTTTTTGACGTGAAATTGTAAACATGTGGCCATGGATTTTGAAAATTGTAGAGAGAATTTTAAAAGCTTCAACAGAATTTCAACAATTTTGAGAGGGATTTGAAAAGTTTCAATGGGAATGGGAAGAATTGGGACAAAAATTGGAAAATTTTTAAGGGACTTTGAAAAAATTTCAACTGGAATTTTAGCCATTTTTTGACGTGAAATTGTAAACATGTGGCCATGGATTTTGAAAATTCTAGAGAGAATTTTAAAAGCTTCAACAGAATTTCAACAATTTTGAGAGGGATTTGAAAAGTTTCAATGGGAATGGGAAGAATTGGGACAAAAATTGGAAAATTTTTAAGGGACTTTGAAAAAATTTCAACTGGAATTTTAGCCATTTTTTTTACGTGAAATTGTAAAGATGTGGACATGGATTTTGAAAATTCTAGAGAGAATTTTAAAAGCTTCAAGAGAATTTCAACAATTTTGAGAGGGATTTGAAAAGTTTCAATGGGAATGGGAAGAATTGGGACAAAAATTGGAAAACTTTTAAGGGACTTTGAAAAAATTTCAACTGGAATTTTAGCCATTTTTTGACGTGAAATTGTAAACATGTGGCCATGGATTTTGAAAATTCTAGAGAGAATTTTAAAAGCTTCAAGAGAATTTCAACAATTTTGAGAGGGATTTGAAAAGTTTCAATGGGAATGGGAAGAATTGGGACAAAAATTGGAAAATTTTTAAGGGACTTTGAAAAAATTTCAACTGGAATTTTAGCCATTTTTTGACGTGAAATTGTAAACATGTGGCCATGGATTTTGAAAATTCTAGAGAGAATTTTAAAAGCTTCAACAGAATTTCAGCAATTTTGAGAGGGATTTGAAAAGTTTCAATGGGAATGGGAAGAATTGGGACAAAAATTGGAAAATTTTTAAGGGACTTTGAAAAAATTTCAACTGGAATTTTAGCAATTTTTTGACGTGAAATTGTAAACATGTGGCCATGGATTTTGAAAATTCTAGAGAGAATTTTAAAAGCTTCAAGAGAATTTCAACAATTTTGAGAGGGATTTGAAAAGTTTCAATGGGAATGGGATGAATTGGGAGAAAAATTGGAAAACTTTTAAGGGACTTTGAAAAAATTTCAACTGGAATTTTAGCCATTTTTTGACGTGAAATTGTAAACATGTGGCCATGGATTTTGAAAATTCTAGAGAGAATTTTAAAAGCTTCAACAGAATTTCAACAATTTTGAGAGGGATTTGAAAAGTTTCAATGGGAATGGGATGAATTGGGAGAAAAATTGGAAAACTTTTAAGGGACTTTGAAAAAATTTCAACTGGAATTTTAGCAATTTTTTGACGTGAAATTGTAAACATGTGGACATGGATTTTGAAAATTCTAGAGAGAATTTTAAAAGCTTCAACAGAATTTCAACAATTTTGAGAGGGATTTGAAAAGTTTCAATGGGAATGGGAAGAATTGGGACAAAAATTGGAAAATTTTTAAGGGACTTTGAAAAAATTTCAACTGGAATTTTAGCAATTATTTTATGCGAAATTGTAAACATGTGGACATGGATTTTAAAATTCTAGAGAGAATTTTAAAAGCTTCAAGAGAATTTCAACAATTTTGAGAGGGATTTGAAAAGTTTCAATGGGAATGGGAAGAATTGGGACAAAAATTGGAAAATTTTTAAGGGACTTTGAAAAAATTTCAACTGGAATTTTAGCCATTTTTTGACGTGAAATTGTAAACATGTGGACATGGATTTTGAAAATTCTAGAGAGAATTTTAAAAGCTTCAAGAGAATTTCAACAATTTTGAGAGGGATTTGAAAAGTTTCAATGGGAATGGGAAGAATTGGGACAAAAATTGGAAAATTTTTCAGGGACTTTGAAAAAATTTCAACTGGAATTTTAGCCATTTTTTGACGTGAAATTGTAAACATGTGGACATGGATTTTGAAAATTCTAGAGAGAATTTTAAAAGCTTCAACAGAATTTCAGCAATTTTGAGAGGGATTTGAAAAGTTTCAATGGGAATGGGAAGAATTGGGACAAAAATTGGAAAATTTTTAAGGGACTTTGAAAAAATTTCAACTGGAATTTTAGCAATTTTTTGACGTGAAATTGTAAACATGTGGCCATGGATTTTGAAAATTCTAGAGAGAATTTTAAAAGCTTCAAGAGAATTTCAACAATTTTGAGAGGGATTTGAAAAGTTTCAATGGGAATGGCATGAATTGGGAGAAAAATTGGAAAACTTTTAAGGGACTTGGAAAAAATTTCAACTGGAATTTTAGCCATTTTTTGACGTGAAATTGTAAACATGTGGCCATGGATTTTGAAAATTGTAGAGAGAATTTTAAAAGCTTCAACAGAATTTCAACAATTTTGAGAGGGATTTGAAAAGTTTCAATGGGAATGGGATGAATTGGGACAAAAATTGGAAAATTTTTAAGGGACTTTGAAAAAATTTCAACTGGAATTTTAGCAATTTTTTGACGTGAAATTGTAAACATGTTGAAGTGGATTTTGAAAATTCTAGAGAGAATTTTAAAAGCTTCAAGAGAATTTCAACAATTTTGAGAGGGATTTGAAAAGTTTCAATGGGAATGGGAAGAATTGGGACAAAAATTGGAAAATTTTTAAGGGACTTTGAAAAAATTTCAACTGGAATTTTAGCCATTTTTTGACGTGAAATTGTAAACATGTGGACATGGATTTTGAAAATTCTAGAGAGAATTTGAAAAGCTTCAACAGAATTTCAACACTTTTGAGAGGGATTTGAAAAGTTTCAATGGGAATGGGAAGAATTGGGACAAAAATTGGAAAATTTTTAAGGGACTTTGAAAAAATTTCAACTGGAATTTTAGCAATTATTTTATGCGAAATTGTAAACATGTGGACATGGATTTTAAAATTCTAGAGAGAATTTTAAAAGCTTCAAGAGAATTTCAACAATTTTGAGAGGGATTTGAAAAGTTTCAATGGGAATGGGAAGAATTGGGACAAAAATTGGAAAATTTTTAAGGGACTTTGAAAAAATTTCAACTGGAATTTTAGCAATTTTTTGATGTGAAATTGTAAACATGTGGCCATGGATTTTGAAAATTCTAGAGAGAATTTTAAAAGCTTCAAGAGAATTTCAACAATTTTGAGAGGGATTTGAAAAGTTTCAATGGGAATGGGAAGAATTGGGACAAAAATTGGAAAATTTTTAAGGGACTTTGAAAAAATTTCAACTGGAATTTTAGCCATTTTTTTGACGTGAAATTGTAAACATGTGGCCATGGATTTTGAAAATTCTAGAGAGAATTTTAAAAGCTTCAAGAGAATTTCAACAATTTTGAGAGGGATTTGAAAAGTTTCAATGGGAATGGGAAGAATTGGGACAAAAATTGGAAAATTTTTAAGGGACTTTGAAAAAATTTCAACTGGAATTTTAGCAATTTTTGACGTGAAATTGTAAACATGTGGACATGGATTTTGAAAATTCTAGAGAGAATTTTAAAAGCTTCAAGAGAATTTCAACAATTTTGAGAGGGATTTGAAAAGTTTCAATGGGAATGGGAAGAATTGGGACAAAAATTGGAAAATTTTTAAGGGACTTTGAAAAAATTTCAACTGGAATTTTAGCCATTTTTTGACGTGAAATTGTAAACATGTGGCCATGGATTTTGAAAATTCTAGAGAGAATTTTAAAAGCTTCAACAGAATTTCAGCAATTTTGAGAGGGATTTGAAAAGTTTCAATGGGAATGGGAAGAATTGGGAGAAAAATTGGAAAATTTTTAAGGGACTTTGAAAAAATTTCAACTGGAATTTTAGCAATTTTTTGACGTGAAATTGTAAACATGTGGCCATGGATTTTGAAAATTCTAGAGAGAATTTTAAAAGCTTCAACAGAATTTCAACAATTTTGAGAGGGATTTGAAAAGTTTCAATGGGAATGGGATGAATTGGGAGAAAAATTGGAAAACTTTTAAGGGACTTTGAAAAAATTTCAACTGGAATTTTAGCAATTTTTTGACGTGAAATTGTAAACATGTGGCCATGGATTTTGAAAATTCTAGAGAGAATTTTAAAAGCTTCAACAGAATTTCAACAATTTTGAGAGGGATTTGAAAAGTTTCAATGGGAATGGGATGAATTGGGACAAAAATTGGAAAATTTTTAAGGGACTTTGAAAAAATTTCAACTGGAATTTTAGCAATTTTTTGACGTGAAATTGTAAACATGTTGAAGTGGATTTTGAAAATTCTAGAGAGAATTTTAAAAGCTTCAAGAGAATTTCAACAATTTTGAGAGGGATTTGAAAAGTTTCAATGGGAATGGGAAGAATTGGGACAAAAATTGGAAAATTTTTAAGGGACTTTGAAAAAATTTCAACTGGAATTTTAGCAATTTTTTGACGTGAAATTGTAAACATGTGGCCATGGATTTTGAAAATTCTAGAGAGAATTTGAAAAGCTTCAACAGAATTTCAACACTTTTGAGAGGGATTTGAAAAGTTTCAATGGGAATGGGAAGAATTGGGACAAAAATTGGAAAATTTTTAAGGGACTTTGAAAAAATTTCAACTGGAATTTTAGCAATTATTTTATGCGAAATTGTAAACATGTGGCCATGGATTTTAAAATTCTAGAGAGAATTTTAAAAGCTTCAAGAGAATTTCAACAATTTTGAGAGGGATTTGAAAAGTTTCAATGGGAATGGGAAGAATTGGGACAAAAATTGGAAAATTTTTAAGGGACTTTGAAAAAATTTCAACTGGAATTTTAGCCATTTTTTGACGTGAAATTGTAAACATGTGGACATGGATTTTGAACATTCTAGAGAGAATTTTAAAAGCTTCAAGAGAATTTCTACAATTTGGAGAGGGATTTGAAAAGTTTCAATGGGAATGGGAAGAATTGGGACAAAAATTGGAAAATTTTTAAGGGACTTTGAAAAAATTTCAACTGGAATTTTCGCAATTTTTTGACGTGAAATTGTAAACATGTGGACATGGATTTTGAAAATTCTAGAGAGATTTTTAAAAGCTTCAAGAGAATTTCAACAATTTTGAGAGGGATTTGAAAAGTTTCAATGGGAATGGGAAGAATTGGGACAAAAATTGGAAAATTTTGAAGGGACTTTGAAAAAATTTCAACTGGAATTTTAGCCATTTTTTGACGTGAAATTGTAAACATGTGGCCATGGATTTTGAAAATTCTAGAGAGAATTTTAAAAGCTTCAAGAGAATTTCAACAATTTTGAGAGGGATTTGAAAAGTTTCAATGGGAATGGGAAGAATTGGGACAAAAATTGGAAAATTTTTAAGGGACTTTGAAAAAATTTCAACTGGAATTTTAGCAATTTTTTGACGTGAAATTGTAAACATGTGGACATGGATTTTGAACATTCTAGAGAGAATTTTAAAAGCTTCAACAGAATTTCAACACTTTTGAGAGGGATTTGAAAAGTTTCAATGGGAATGGGAAGAATTGGGACAAAAATTGGAAAACTTTTAAGGGACTTTGAAAAATTTCAACTGGAATTTTAGCAATTTTTGACGTGAAATTGTAAACATGTGGCCATGGATTTTGAAAATTCTAGAGAGAATTTTAAAAGCTTCAAGAGAATTTCAACAATTTTGAGAGGGATTTGAAAAGTTTCAATGGGAATGGGAAGAATTGGGACAAAAATTGGAAAATTTTTAAGGGACTTTGAAAAAATTTCAACTGGAATTTTAGCCATTTTTTGACGTGAAATTGTAAACATGTGGACATGGATTTTGAAAATTCTAGAGAGAATTTTAAAAGCTTCAACAGAATTTCAACAATTTTGAGAGGGATTTGAAAAGTTTCAATGGGAATGGGATGAATTGGGAGAAAAATTGGAAAACTTTTAAGGGACTTTGAAAAAATTTCAACTGGAATTTTAGCCATTTTTTGACGTGAAATTGTAAACATGTGGCCATGGATTTTGAAAATTCTAGAGAGAATTTTAAAAGCTTCAACAGAATTTCAACAATTTTGAGAGGGATTTGAAAAGTTTCAATGGGAATGGGATGAATTGGGACAAAAATTGGAAAACTTTTAAGGGACTTTGAAAAAATTTCAACTGGAATTTTAGCAATTTTTTGACGTGAAATTGTAAACATGTGGCCATGGATTTTGAAAATTCTAGAGAGAATTTTAAAAGCTTCAAGAGAATTTCAACAATTTTGAGAGGGATTTGAAAAGTTTCAATGGGAATGGGAAGAATTGGGAGAAAAATTGGAAAATTTTTAAGGGACTTTGAAAAAATTTCAACTGGAATTTTAGCCATTTTTTGACGTGAAATTGTAAACATGTGGACATGGATTTTGAAAATTCTAGAGAGAATTTTAAAAGCTTCAACAGAATTTCAACACTTTTGAGAGGGATTTGAAAAGTTTCAATGGGAATGGGAAGAATTGGGACAAAAATTGGAAAATTTTTAAGGGACTTTGAAAAAATTTCAACTGGAATTTTAGCCATTTTTTGACATGAAATTGTAAACATGTGGACATGGATTTTGAACATTCTAGAGAGAATTTTAAAAGCTTCAAGAGAATTTCTACAATTTTGAGAGGGATTTGAAAAGTTTCAATGGGAATGGGAAGAATTGGGACAAAAATTGGAAAATTTTTAAGGGACTTTGAAAAAATTTCAACTGGAATTTTAGCAATTTTTTGACGTGAAATTGTAAACATGTGGCCATGGATTTTGAAAATTCTAGAGAGAATTTTAAAAGCTTCAAGAGAATTTCAACAATTTTGAGAGGGATTTGAAAAGTTTCAATGGGAATGGGAAGAATTGGGACAAAAATTGGAAAACTTTTAAGGGACTTTGAAAAAATTTCAACTGGAATTTTAGCAATTTTTTGACGTGAAATTGTAAACATGTGGCCATGGATTTTGAAAATTCTAGAGAGAATTTTAAAAGCTTCAAGAGAATTTCAACAATTTTGAGAGGGATTTGAAAAGTTTCAATGGGAATGGGAAGAATTGGGACAAAAATTGGAAAATTTTTAAGGGACTTTGAAAAAATTTCAACTGGAATTTTAGCAATTTTTTGACGTGAAATTGTAAACATGTGGCCATGGATTTTGAAAATTCTAGAGAGAATTTTAAAAGCTTCAACAGAATTTCAGCAATTTTGAGAGGGATTTGAAAAGTTTCAATGGGAATGGGAAGAATTGGGACAAAAATTGGAAAATTTTTAAGGGACTTTGAAAAAATTTCAACTGGAATTTTAGCAATTTTTTGACGTGAAATTGTAAACATGTTGAAGTGGATTTTGAAAATTCTAGAGAGAATTTTAAAAGCTTCAAGAGAATTTCAACAATTTTGAGAGGGATTTGAAAAGTTTCAATGGGAATGGGAAGAATTGGGACAAAAATTGGAAAATTTTTAAGGGACTTTGAAAAAATTTCAACTGGAATTTTAGCAATTATTTTATGCGAAATTGTAAACATGTGGACATGGATTTTAAAATTCTAGAGAGAATTTTAAAAGCTTCAAGAGAATTTCAACAATTTTGAGAGGGATTTGAAAAGTTTCAATGGGAATGGGAAGAATTGGGACAAAAATTGGAAAATTTTTAAGGGACTTTGAAAAAATTTCAACTGGAATTTTAGCCATTTTTTGACGTGAAATTGTAAACATGTGGACATGGATTTTGAACATTCTAGAGAGAATTTTAAAAGCTTCAAGAGAATTTCTACAATTTTGAGAGGGATTTGAAAAGTTTCAATGGGAATGGGAAGAATTGGGACAAAAATTGGAAAATTTTTAAGGGACTTTGAAAAAATTTCAACTGGAATTTTAGCCATTTTTTGACGTGAAATTGTAAAGATGTGGACATGGATTTTGAAAATTCTAGAGAGAATTTTAAAAGCTTCAAGAGAATTTCAACAATTTTGAGAGAGATTTGAAAAGTTTCAATGGGAATGGGAAGAATTGGGACAAAAATTGGAAAATTTTTAAGGGACTTTGAAAAAATTTCAACTGGAATTTTAGCAATTTTTTGACGTGAAATTGTAAACATGTGGCCATGGATTTTGAAAATTCTAGAGAGATTTTTAAAAGCTTCAAGAGAATTTCAACAATTTTGAGAGGGATTTGAAAAGTTTCAATGGGAATGGGAAGAATTGGGACAAAAATTGGAAAATTTTTCAGGGACTTTGAAAAAATTTCAACTGGAATTTTAGCCATTTTTTGACGTGAAATTGTAAACATGTGGCCATGGATTTTGAAAATTCTAGAGAGAATTTTAAAAGCTTCAACAGAATTTCAACAATTTTGAGAGGGATTTGAAAAGTTTCAATGGGAATGGGAAGAATTGGGACAAAAATTGGAAAATTTTTAAGGGACTTTGAAAAAATTTCAACTGGAATTTTAGCCATTTTTGACGTGAAATTGTAAACATGTGGCCATGGATTTTGAAAATTCTAGAGAGATTTTTAAAAGCTTCAACAGAATTTCAACAATTTTGAGAGGGATTTGAAAAGTTTCAATGGGAATGGGAAGAATTGGGACAAAAATTGGAAAATTTTTAAGGGACTTTGAAAAAATTTCAACTGGAATTTTAGCCATTTTTGACGTGAAATTGTAAACATGTGGCCATGGATTTTGAAAATTCTAGAGAGAATTTTAAAAGCTTCAAGAGAATTTCAACAATTTTGAGAGGGATTTGAAAAGTTTCAATGGGAATGGGAAGAATTGGGACAAAAATTGGAAAATTTTAAGGGACTTTGAAAAAATTTCAACTGGAATTTTAGCCATTTTTTTATGTGAAATTGTAAACATGTGGCCATGGATTTTGAAAATTCTAGAGAGAATTTTAAAAGCTTCAAGAGAATTTCAACAATTTTGAGAGGGATTTGAAAAGTTTCAATGGGAATGGGAAGAATTGGGACAAAAATTGGAAAATTTTTAAGGGACTTTGAAAAAATTTCAACTGGAATTTTAGCAATTTTTTGACGTGAAATTGTAAACATGTGGACATGGATTTTGAAAATTCTAGAGAGAATTTTAAAAGCTTCAACAGAATTTCAACAATTTTGAGAGGGATTTGAAAAGTTTCAATGGGAATGGGAAGAATTGGGACAAAAATTGGAAAATTTTTAAGGGACTTTGAAAAAATTTCAACTGGAATTTTAGCCATTTTTTGACGTGAAATTGTAAACATGTGGCCATGGATTTTGAACATTCTAGAGAGAATTTTAAAAGCTTCAAGAGAATTTCTACAATTTTGAGAGGGATTTGAAAAGTTTCAATGGGAATGGGAAGAATTGGGACAAAAATTGGAAAACTTTTAAGGGACTTTGAAAAAATTTCAACTGGAATTTTAGCAATTTTTGACGTGAAATTGTAAACATGTGGCCATGGATTTTGAAAATTCTAGAGAGAATTTTAAAAGCTTCAAGAGAATTTCAACAATTTTGAGAGGGATTTGAAAAGTTTCAATGGGAATGGGAAGAATTGGGACAAAAATTGGAAAATTTTTAAGGGACTTTGAAAAAATTTCAACTGGAATTTTAGCAATTTTTTATGTGAAATTGTAAACACGTTGAAGTGGATTTTGAAAATTCTAGAGAGAATTTTAAAAGCTTCAAGAGAATTTCAACAATTTTGAGAGGATTTGAAAAGTTTCAATGGGAATGGGAAGAATTGGGACAAAAATTGGAAAATTTTGAAGGGACTTTGAAAAAATTTCAACTGGAATTTTAGCCATTTTTTGACGTGAAATTGTAAACATGTGGACATGGATTTTGAAAATTCTAGAGAGAATTTTAAAAGCTTCAACAGAATTTCAGCAATTTTGAGAGGGATTTGAAAAGTTTCAATGGGAATGGGAAGAATTGGGACAAAAATTGGAAAATTTTTAAGGGACTTTGAAAAAATTTCAACTGGAATTTTAGCAATTTTTTTATGTGAAATTGTAAACATGTGGCCATGGATTTTGAAAATTCTAGAGAGAATTTTAAAAGCTTCAACAGAATTTCAACAATTTTGAGAGGGATTTGAAAAGTTTCAATGGGAATGGGATGAATTGGGACAAAAATTGGAAAATTTTTAAGGGACTTTGAAAAAATTTCAACTGGAATTTTAGCAATTTTTTGACGTGAAATTGTAAACATGTTGAAGTGGATTTTGAAAATTCTAGAGAGAATTTTAAAAGCTTCAAGAGAATTTCAACAATTTTGAGAGGGATTTGAAAAGTTTCAATGGGAATGGGAAGAATTGGGACAAAAATTGGAAAATTTTTAAGGGACTTTGAAAAAATTTCAACTGGAATTTTAGCCATTTTTTGACGTGAAATTGTAAACATGTGGCCATGGATTTTGAAAATTCTAGAGAGAATTTTAAAAGCTTCAAGAGAATTTCAACAATTTTGAGAGGGATTTGAAAAGTTTCAATGGGAATGGGAAGAATTGGGACAAAAATTGGAAAACTTTTAAGGGACTTTGAAAAAATTTCAACTGGAATTTTAGCAATTTTTTGACGTGAAATTGTAAACATGTGGCCATGGATTTTGAAAATTCTAGAGAGAATTTTAAAAGCTTCAAGAGAATTTCAACAATTTTGAGAGGGATTTGAAAAGTTTCAATGGGAATGGGAAGAATTGGGACAAAAATTGGAAAATTTTTAAGGGACTTTGAAAAAATTTCAACTGGAATTTTAGCAATTTTTTGACGTGAAATTGTAAACATGTGGCCATGGATTTGAAAATTCTAGAGAGAATTTTAAAAGCTTCAACAGAATTTCAGCAATTTTGAGAGGGATTTGAAAAGTTTCAATGGGAATGGGAAGAATTGGGACAAAAATTGGAAAATTTTTAAGGGACTTTGAAAAAATTTCAACTGGAATTTTAGCAATTTTTTGACGTGAAATTGTAAACATGTTGAAGTGGATTTTGAAAATTCTAGAGAGAATTTTAAAAGCTTCAAGAGAATTTCAACAATTTTGAGAGGGATTTGAAAAGTTTCAATGGGAATGGGAAGAATTGGGACAAAAATTGGAAAATTTTTAAGGGACTTTGAAAAAATTTCAACTGGAATTTTAGCAATTATTTTATGCGAAATTGTAAACATGTGGACATGGATTTTAAAATTCTAGAGAGAATTTTAAAAGCTTCAAGAGAATTTCAACAATTTTGAGAGGGATTTGAAAAGTTTCAATGGGAATGGGAAGAATTGGGACAAAAATTGGAAAATTTTTAAGGGACTTTGAAAAAATTTCAACTGGAATTTTAGCCATTTTTTGACGTGAAATTGTAAACATGTGGACATGGATTTTGAACATTCTAGAGAGAATTTTAAAAGCTTCAAGAGAATTTCTACAATTTTGAGAGGGATTTGAAAAGTTTCAATGGGAATGGGAAGAATTGGGACAAAAATTGGAAAATTTTGAAGGGACTTTGAAAAAATTTCAACTGGAATTTTAGCCATTTTTTGACGTGAAATTGTAAAGATGTGGACATGGATTTTGAAAATTCTAGAGAGAATTTTAAAAGCTTCAAGAGAATTTCAACAATTTTGAGAGAGATTTGAAAAGTTTCAATGGGAATGGGAAGAATTGGGACAAAAATTGGAAAATTTTTAAGGGACTTTGAAAAAATTTCAACTGGAATTTTAGCAATTTTTTTATGTGAAATTGTAAACATGTGGCCATGGATTTTGAAAATTCTAGAGAGATTTTTAAAAGCTTCAAGAGAATTTCAACAATTTTGAGAGGGATTTGAAAAGTTTCAATGGGAATGGGAAGAATTGGGACAAAAATTGGAAAATTTTTCAGGGACTTTGAAAAAATTTCAACTGGAATTTTAGCCATTTTTTGACGTGAAATTGTAAACATGTGGCCATGGATTTTGAAAATTCTAGAGAGAATTTTAAAAGCTTCAACAGAATTTCAACAATTTTGAGAGGGATTTGAAAAGTTTCAATGGGAATGGGAAGAATTGGGACAAAAATTGGAAAATTTTTAAGGGACTTTGAAAAAATTTCAACTGGAATTTTAGCCATTTTTTGACGTGAAATTGTAAACATGTGGCCATGGATTTTGAAAATTCTAGAGAGATTTTTAAAAGCTTCAACAGAATTTCAACAATTTTGAGAGGGATTTGAAAAGTTTCAATGGGAATGGGAAGAATTGGGACAAAAATTGGAAAATTTTTAAGGGACTTTGAAAAAATTTCAACTGGAATTTTAGCCATTTTTTGACGTGAAATTGTAAACATGTGGCCATGGATTTTGAAAATTCTAGAGAGAATTTTAAAAGCTTCAAGAGAATTTCAACAATTTTGAGAGGGATTTGAAAAGTTTCAATGGGAATGGGAAGAATTGGGACAAAAATTGGAAAATTTTTAAGGGACTTTGAAAAAATTTCAACTGGAATTTTAGCCATTTTTTTATGTGAAATTGTAAACATGTGGCCATGGATTTGAAAATTCTAGAGAGAATTTTAAAAGCTTCAAGAGAATTTCAACAATTTTGAGAGGGATTTGAAAAGTTTCAATGGGAATGGGAAGAATTGGGACAAAAATTGGAAAATTTTTAAGGGACTTTGAAAAAATTTCAACTGGAATTTTAGCAATTTTTTGACGTGAAATTGTAAACATGTGGACATGGATTTGAAAATTCTAGAGAGAATTTTAAAAGCTTCAACAGAATTTCAACAATTTTGAGAGGGATTTGAAAAGTTTCAATGGGAATGGGAAGAATTGGGACAAAAATTGGAAAATTTTTAAGGGACTTTGAAAAAATTTCAACTGGAATTTTAGCCATTTTTTGACGTGAAATTGTAAACATGTGGCCATGGATTTTGAACATTCTAGAGAGAATTTTAAAAGCTTCAAGAGAATTTCTACAATTTTGAGAGGGATTTGAAAAGTTTCAATGGGAATGGGAAGAATTGGGACAAAAATTGGAAAACTTTTAAGGGACTTTGAAAAAATTTCAACTGGAATTTTAGCAATTTTTGACGTGAAATTGTAAACATGTGGCCATGGATTTTGAAAATTCTAGAGAGAATTTTAAAAGCTTCAAGAGAATTTCAACAATTTTGAGAGGGATTTGAAAAGTTTCAATGGGAATGGGAAGAATTGGGACAAAAATTGGAAAATTTTTAAGGGACTTTGAAAAAATTTCAACTGGAATTTTAGCAATTTTTTATGTGAAATTGTAAACACGTTGAAGTGGATTTTGAAAATTCTAGAGAGAATTTTAAAAGCTTCAAGAGAATTTCAACAATTTTGAGAGGGATTTGAAAAGTTTCAATGGGAATGGGAAGAATTGGGACAAAAATTGGAAAATTTTTAAGGGACTTTGAAAAAATTTCAACTGGAATTTTAGCCATTTTTTGACGTGAAATTGTAAACATGTGGACATGGATTTTGAAAATTCTAGAGAGAATTTTAAAAGCTTCAACAGAATTTCAGCAATTTTGAGAGGGATTTGAAAAGTTTCAATGGGAATGGGAAGAATTGGGACAAAAATTGGAAAATTTTTAAGGGACTTTGAAAAAATTTCAACTGGAATTTTAGCAATTTTTTTATGTGAAATTGTAAACATGTGGCCATGGATTTTGAAAATTCTAGAGAGAATTTTAAAAGCTTCAACAGAATTTCAACAATTTTGAGAGGGATTTGAAAAGTTTCAATGGGAATGGGATGAATTGGGACAAAAATTGGAAAATTTTTAAGGGACTTTGAAAAAATTTCAACTGGAATTTTAGCAATTTTTTGACGTGAAATTGTAAACATGTTGAAGTGGATTTTGAAAATTCTAGAGAGAATTTTAAAAGCTTCAAGAGAATTTCAACAATTTTGAGAGGGATTTGAAAAGTTTCAATGGGAATGGGAAGAATTGGGACAAAAATTGGAAAATTTTTAAGGGACTTTGAAAAAATTTCAACTGGAATTTTAGCCATTTTTTGACGTGAAATTGTAAACATGTGGACATGGATTTTGAAAATTCTAGAGAGAATTTTAAAAGCTTCAAGAGAATTTCTACAATTTTGAGAGGGATTTGAAAAGTTTCAATGGGAATGGGAAGAATTGGGACAAAAATTGGAAAATTTTTAAGGGACTTTGAAAAAATTTCAACTGGAATTTTAGCAATTTTTTTATGTGAAATTGTAAACATGTTGAAGTGGATTTTGAAAATTCTAGAGAGAATTTTAAAAGCTTCAAGAGAATTTCAACAATTTTGAGAGGGATTTGAAAAGTTTCAATGGGAATGGGAAGAATTGGGACAAAAATTGGAAAATTTTTAAGGGACTTTGAAAAAATTTCAACTGGAATTTTAGCCATTTTTTGACGTGAAATTGTAAACATGTGGACATGGATTTTGAAAATTCTAGAGAGAATTTTAAAAGCTTCAACAGAATTTCAGCAATTTTGAGAGGGATTTGAAAAGTTTCAATGGGAATGGGAAGAATTGGGACAAAAATTGGAAAATTTTTAAGGGACTTTGAAAAAATTTCAACTGGAATTTTAGCAATTTTTTTATGTGAAATTGTAAACATGTGGCCATGGATTTTGAAAATTCTAGAGAGAATTTTAAAAGCTTCAAGAGAATTTCAACAATTTTGAGAGGGATTTGAAAAGTTTCAATGGGAATGGGATGAATTGGGAGAAAAATTGGAAAACTTTTAAGGGACTTTGAAAAAATTTCAACTGGAATTTTAGCAATTTTTTGACGTGAAATTGTAAACATGTGGCCATGGATTTTGAAAATTCTAGAGAGAATTTTAAAAGCTTCAACAGAATTTCAACAATTTTGAGAGGGATTTGAAAAGTTTCAATGGGAATGGGATGAATTGGGACAAAAATTGGAAAATTTTTAAGGGACTTTGAAAAAATTTCAACTGGAATTTTAGCAATTTTTTGACGTGAAATTGTAAACATGTTGAAGTGGATTTTGAAAATTCTAGAGAGAATTTTAAAAGCTTCAAGAGAATTTCAACAATTTTGAGAGGGATTTGAAAAGTTTCAATGGGAATGGGAAGAATTGGGACAAAAATTGGAAAATTTTTAAGGGACTTTGAAAAAATTTCAACTGGAATTTTAGCCATTTTTTGACGTGAAATTGTAAACATGTGGACATGGATTTTGAAAATTCTAGAGAGAATTTGAAAAGCTTCAAGAGAATTTCAACAATTTTGAGAGGGATTTGAAAAGTTTCAATGGGAATGGGAAGAATTGGGACAAAAATTGGAAAATTTTTAAGGGACTTTGAAAAAATTTCAACTGGAATTTTAGCAATTTTTTTATGTGAAATTGTAAACATGTGGCCATGGATTTTGAAAATTCTAGAGAGAATTTTAAAAGCTTCAAGAGAATTTCAACAATTTTGAGAGGGATTTGAAAAGTTTCAATGGGAATGGGATGAATTGGGAGAAAAATTGGAAAACTTTTAAGGGACTTTGAAAAAATTTCAACTGGAATTTTAGCAATTTTTTGACGTGAAATTGTAAACATGTGGCCATGGATTTTGAAAATTCTAGAGAGAATTTTAAAAGCTTCAACAGAATTTCAACAATTTTGAGAGGGATTTGAAAAGTTTCAATGGGAATGGGATGAATTGGGACAAAAATTGGAAAATTTTTAAGGGACTTTGAAAAAATTTCAACTGGAATTTTAGCAATTTTTTGACGTGAAATTGTAAACATGTTGAAGTGGATTTTGAAAATTCTAGAGAGAATTTTAAAAGCTTCAAGAGAATTTCAACAATTTTGAGAGGGATTTGAAAAGTTTCAATGGGAATGGGAAGAATTGGGACAAAAATTGGAAAATTTTTAAGGGACTTTGAAAAAATTTCAACTGGAATTTTAGCCATTTTTTGACGTGAAATTGTAAACATGTGGACATGGATTTTGAAAATTCTAGAGAGAATTTGAAAAGCTTCAAGAGAATTTCAACAATTTTGAGAGGGATTTGAAAAGTTTCAATGGGAATGGGAAGAATTGGGACAAAAATTGGAAAATTTTTAAGGGACTTTGAAAAAATTTCAACTGGAATTTTAGCAATTATTTTATGTGAAATTGTAAACATGTGGACATGGATTTTAAAATTCTAGAGAGAATTTTAAAAGCTTCAAGAGAATTTCAACAATTTTGAGAGGGATTTGAAAAGTTTCAATGGGAATGGGAAGAATTGGGACAAAAATTGGAAAATTTTTAAGGGACTTTGAAAAAATTTCAACTGGAATTTTAGCCATTTTTTGACGTGAAATTGTAAACATGTGGACATGGATTTTGAAAATTCTAGAGAGAATTTTAAAAGCTTCAAGAGAATTTCTACAATTTTGAGAGGGATTTGAAAAGTTTCAATGGGAATGGGAAGAATTGGGACAAAAATTGGAAAATTTTTAAGGGACTTTGAAAAAATTTCAACTGGAATTTTAGCCATTTTTTGACGTGAAATTGTAAAGATGTGGCCATGGATTTTGAAAATTCTAGAGAGAATTTTAAAAGCTTCAAGAGAATTTCAACAATTTTGAGAGGGATTTGAAAAGTTTCAATGGGAATGGGAAGAATTGGGACAAAAATTGGAAAATTTTTAAGGGACTTTGAAAAAATTTCAACTGGAATTTTAGCAATTATTTTATGTGAAATTGTAAACATGTGGACATGGATTTTAAAATTCTAGAGAGAATTTTAAAAGCTTCAAGAGAATTTCAACAATTTTGAGAGGGATTTGAAAAGTTTCAATGGGAATGGGAAGAATTGGGACAAAAATTGGAAAATTTTTAAGGGACTTTGAAAAAATTTCAACTGGAATTTTAGCCATTTTTTGACGTGAAATTGTAAACATGTGGCCATGGATTTGGAAAATTCTAGAGAGAATTTGAAAAGCTTCAAGAGAATTTCAACAATTTTGAGAGGGATTTGAAAAGTTTCAATGGGAATGGGAAGAATTGGGACAAAAATTGGAAAATTTTTAAGGGACTTTGAAAAAATTTCAACTGGAATTTTAGCAATTATTTTATGTGAAATTGTAAACATATGGACATGGATTTTAAAATTCTAGAGAGAATTTTAAAAGCTTCAACAGAATTTCAACAATTTTGAGAGGGATTTGAAAAGTTTCAATGGGAATGGGATGAATTGGGACAAAAATTGGAAAATTTTTAAGGGACTTTGAAAAAATTTCAACTGGAATTTTAGCCATTTTTTGACGTGAAATTGTAAACATGTTGAAGTGGATTTTGAAAATTCTAGAGAGAATTTTAAAAGCTTCAAGAGAATTTCAACAATTTTGAGAGGGATTTGAAAAGTTTCAATGGGAATGGGAAGAATTGGGACAAAAATTGGAAAATTTTTAAGGGACTTTGAAAAAATTTCAACTGGAATTTTAGCAATTTTTTGACGTGAAATTGTAAACATGTTGAAGTGGATTTTGAAAATTCTAGAGAGAATTTTAAAAGCTTCAAGAGAATTTCAACAATTTTGAGAGGGATTTGAAAAGTTTCAATGGGAATGGGAAGAATTGGGACAAAAATTGGAAAACTTTAAGGGACTTTGAAAAAATTTCAACTGGAATTTTAGCCATTTTTTGACGTGAAATTGTAAACATGTGGCCATGGATTTTGAAAATTCTAGAGAGAATTTTAAAAGCTTCAACAGAATTTCAGCAATTTTGAGAGGGATTTGAAAAGTTTCAATGGGAATGGGAAGAATTGGGACAAAAATTGGAAAATTTTTAAGGGACTTTGAAAAAATTTCAACTGGAATTTTAGCAATTTTTTTATGTGAAATTGTAAACATGTGGCCATGGATTTTGAAAATTCTAGAGAGAATTTTAAAAGCTTCAACAGAATTTCAACAATTTTGAGAGGGATTTGAAAAGTTTCAATGGGAATGGGATGAATTGGGAGAAAAATTGGAAAACTTTTAAGGGACTTTGAAAAAATTTCAACTGGAATTTTAGCAATTTTTTGACGTGAAATTGTAAACATGTGGCCATGGATTTTGAAAATTCTAGAGAGAATTTTAAAAGCTTCAACAGAATTTCAACAATTTTGAGAGGGATTTGAAAAGTTTCAATGGGAATGGGATGAATTGGGACAAAAATTGGAAAATTTTTAAGGGACTTTGAAAAAATTTCAACTGGAATTTTAGCAATTTTTTGACGTGAAATTGTAAACATGTTGAAGTGGATTTTGAAAATTCTAGAGAGAATTTTAAAAGCTTCAAGAGAATTTCAACAATTTTGAGAGGGATTTGAAAAGTTTCAATGGGAATAATTGGGACAAAAATTGGAAAATTTTTCAGGGACTTTGAAAAAATTTCAACTGGAATTTTAGCCATTTTTTGACATGAAATTGTAAACATGTGGACATGGATTTTGAAAATTCTAGAGAGAATTTTAAAAGCTTCAAGAGAATTTCAACAATTTTGAGAGGGATTTGAAAAGTTTCAATGGGAATGGGAAGAATTGGGACAAAAATTGGAAAATTTTTAAGGGACTTTGAAAAAATTTCAACTGGAATTTTAGCAATTATTTTATGTGAAATTGTAAACATGTGGACATGGATTTTAAAATTCTAGAGAGAATTTTAAAAGCTTCAAGAGAATTTCAACAATTTTGAGAGGGATTTGAAAAGTTTCAATGGGAATGGGAAGAATTGGGACAAAAATTGGAAAATTTTTAAGGGACTTTGAAAAAATTTCAACTGGAATTTTAGCCATTTTTTGACGTGAAATTGTAAACATGTGGACATGGATTTTGAAAATTCTAGAGAGAATTTTAAAAGCTTCAAGAGAATTTCAACAATTTTGAGAGGGATTTGAAAAGTTTCAATGGGAATGGGAAGAATTGGGACAAAAATTGGAAAATTTTTAAGGGACTTTGAAAAAATTTCAACTGGAATTTTAGCCATTTTTTGACGTGAAATTGTAAAGATGTGGACATGGATTTTGAAAATTCTAGAGAGAATTTTAAAAGCTTCAAGAGAATTTCAACAATTTTGAGAGGGATTTGAAAAGTTTCAATGGGAATGGGAAGAATTGGGACAAAAATTGGAAAATTTTTAAGGGACTTTGAAAAAATTTCAACTGGAATTTTAGCAATTATTTTATGTGAAATTGTAAACATGTGGACATGGATTTTAAAATTCTAGAGAGAATTTTAAAAGCTTCAAGAGAATTTCAACAATTTTGAGAGGGATTTGAAAAGTTTCAATGGGAATGGGAAGAATTGGGACAAAAATTGGAAAATTTTTAAGGGACTTTGAAAAAATTTCAACTGGAATTTTAGCCATTTTTTGACGTGAAATTGTAAACATGTGGACATGGATTTTGAACATTCTAGAGAGAATTTTAAAAGCTTCAAGAGAATTTCAACAATTTTGAGAGGGATTTGAAAAGTTTCAATGGGAATGGGAAGAATTGGGACAAAAATTGGAAAATTTTTAAGGGACTTTGAAAAAATTTCAACTGGAATTTTAGCCATTTTTTGACGTGAAATTGTAAAGATGTGGCCATGGATTTTGAAAATTCTAGAGAGAATTTTAAAAGCTTCAAGAGAATTTGAACAATTTTGAGAGGGATTTGAAAAGTTTCAATGGGAATGGGAAGAATTGGGACAAAAATTGGAAAATTTTTAAGGGACTTTGAAAAAATTTCAATTGGAATTTTAGCCATTTTTTGACGTGAAATTGTAAACATGTGGACATGGATTTTGAAAATTCTAGAGAGAATTTTAAAAGCTTCAAGAGAATTTCAACAATTTTGAGAGGGATTTGAAAAGTTTCAATGGGAATGGGAAGAATTGGGACAAAAATTAGAAAATTTTTAAGGGACTTTGAAAAAATTTCAACTGGAATTTTAGCAATTATTTTATGCGAAATTGTAAACATGTGGACATGGATTTTAAAATTCTAGAGAGAATTTTAAAAGCTTCAAGAGAATTTCAACAATTTTGAGAGGGATTTGAAAAGTTTCAATGGGAATGGGAAGAATTGGGACAAAAATTGGAAAATTTTTAAGGGACTTTGAAAAAATTTCAACTGGAATTTTAGCAATTTTTTGACGTGAAATTGTAAACATGTGGACATGGATTTTGAAAATTCTAGAGAGATTTTTAAAAGCTTCAAGAGAATTTCAACAATTTTGAGAGGGATTTGAAAAGTTTCAATGGGAATGGGAAGAATTGGGACAAAAATTGGAAAATTTTTCAGGGACTTTGAAAAAATTTCAACTGGAATTTTAGCCATTTTTTTACGTGAAATTGTAAACATGTGGCCATGGATTTTGAAAATTCTAGAGAGAATTTTAAAAGCTTCAAGAGAATTTCAACAATTTTGAGAGGGATTTGAAAAGTTTCAATGGGAATGGGAAGAATTGGGACAAAAATTGGAAAATTTTTAAGGGACTTTGAAAAAATTTCAACTGGAATTTTAGCCATTTTTTGACGTGAAATTGTAAACATGTGGCCATGGATTTTGAAAATTCTAGAGAGAATTTTAAAAGCTTCAAGAGAATTTTAACAATTTTGAGAGGGATTTGAAAAGTTTCAATGGGAATGGGAAGAATTGAGACAAAAATTGGAAAATTTTTAAGGGACTTTGAAAAAATTTCAACTGGAATTTTAGCCATTTTTTGACGTGAAATTGTAAACATGTGGACATGGATTTTGAAAATTCTAGAGAGAATTTTAAAAGCTTCAAGAGAATTTCAACAATTTTGAGAGGGATTTGAAAAGTTTCAATGGGAATGGGAAGAATTGGGACAAAAATTGGAAAATTTTTAAGGGACTTTGAAAAAATTTCAACTGGAATTTTAGCCATTTTTTGACATGAAATTGTAAACATGTGGCCATGGATTTTGAAAATTCTAGAGAGAATTTTAAAAGCTTCAAGAGAATTTCAACAATTTTGAGAGGGATTTGAAAAGTTTCAATGGGAATGGGAAGAATTGGGACAAAAATTGGAAAATTTTTAAGGGACTTTGAAAAAATTTCAACTGGAATTTTAGCCATTTTTTGACGTGAAATTGTAAACATGTGGACATGGATTTTGAAAATTCTAGAGAGAATTTTAAAAGCTTCAAGAGAATTTGAACAATTTTGAGAGGGATTTGAAAAGTTTCAATGGGAATGGGAAGAATTGGGACAAAAATTGGAAAATTTTTAAGGGACTTTGAAAAAATTTCAACTGGAATTTTAGCCATTTTTTGACGTGAAATTGTAAACATGTGGCCATGGATTTTGAAAATTCTAGAGAGAATTTTAAAAGCTTCAAGAGAATTTCAACAATTTTGAGAGGGATTTGAAAAGTTTCAATGGGAATGGGAAGAATTGGGACAAAAATTGGAAAATTTTTAAGGGACTTTGAAAAAATTTCAACTGGAATTTTAGCCATTTTTTGACGTGAAATTGTAAACATGTGGACATGGATTTTGAAAATTCTAGAGAGAATTTTAAAAGCTTCAAGAGAATTTCAACAATTTTGAGAGGGATTTGAAAAGTTTCAATGGGAATGGGAAGAATTGGGACAAAAATTGGAAAATTTTTAAGGGACTTTGAAAAAATTTCAACTGGAATTTTAGCCATTTTTTTACCGTGAAATTGTAAACATGTGGACATGGATTTTGAAAATTCTAGAGAGAATTTTAAAAGCTTCAAGAGAATTTCAACAATTTTGAGAGGGATTTGAAAAGTTTCAATGGGAATGGGAAGAATTGGGACAAAAATTGGAAAACTTTTAAGGGACTTTGAAAAAATTTCAACTGGAATTTTAGCAATTTTTGACGTGAAATTGTAAACATGTGGCCATGGATTTTGAAAATTCTAGAGAGAATTTTAAAAGCTTCAAGAGAATTTCAACAATTTTGAGAGGGATTTGAAAAGTTTCAATGGGAATGGGAAGAATTGGGACAAAAATTGGAAAATTTTTAAGGGACTTTGAAAAAATTTCAACTGGAATTTTAGCAATTTTTTTATGTGAAATTGTAAACATGTTGAAGAGGATTTTGAAAATTCTAGAGAGAATTTTAAAAGCTTCAAGAGAATTTCAACAATTTTGAGAGGGATTTGAAAAGTTTCAATGGGAATGGGAAGAATTGGGACAAAAATTGGAAAATTTTTAAGGGACTTTGAAAAAATTTCAACTGGAATTTTAGCCATTTTTTGACGTGAAATTGTAAACATGTGGACATGGATTTTGAAAATTCTAGAGAGAATTTTAAAAGCTTCAACAGAATTTCAGCAATTTTGAGAGGGATTTGAAAAGTTTCAATGGGAATGGGAAGAATTGGGACAAAAATTGGAAAATTTTTAAGGGACTTTGAAAAAATTTCAACTGGAATTTTAGCAATTTTTTTATGTGAAATTGTAAACATGTGGCCATGGATTTTGAAAATTCTAGAGAGAATTTTAAAAGCTTCAACAGAATTTCAACAATTTTGAGAGGGATTTGAAAAGTTTCAATGGGAATGGGATGAATTGGGAGAAAAATTGGAAAATTTTTAAGGGACTTTGAAAAAATTTCAACTGGAATTTTAGCAATTTTTTGACGTGAAATTGTAAACATGTTGAAGTGGATTTTGAAAATTCTAGAGAGAATTTTAAAAGCTTCAAGAGAATTTCAACAATTTTGAGAGGGATTTGAAAAGTTTCAATGGGAATGGGAAGAATTGGGACAAAAATTGGAAAATTTTTAAGGGACTTTGAAAAAATTTCAACTGGAATTTTAGCCATTTTTTGATGTGAAATTGTAAACATGTGGCCATGGATTTTGAAAATTCTAGAGAGAATTTTAAAAGCTTCAAGAGAATTTGAACAATTTTGAGAGGGATTTGAAAAGTTTCAATGGGAATGGGAAGAATTGGGACAAAAATTGGAAAATTTTTAAGGGACTTTGAAAAAATTTCAACTGGAATTTTAGCCATTTTTTGACGTGAAATTGTAAACATGTGGCCATGGATTTTGAAAATTCTAGAGAGAATTTTAAAAGCTTCAAGAGAATTTGAACAATTTTGAGAGGGATTTGAAAAGTTTCAATGGGAATGGGAAGAATTGGGACAAAAATTGGAAAATTTTTAAGGGACTTTGAAAAAATTTCAACTGGAATTTTAGCAATTTTTTGACGTGAAATTGTAAACATGTGGCCATGGATTTTGAAAATTCTAGAGAGAATTTTAAAAGCTTCAACAGAATTTCAACAATTTTGAGAGGGATTTGAAAAGTTTCAATGGGAATGGGATGAATTGGGACAAAAATTGGAAAATTTTTAAGGGACTTTGAAAAAATTTCAACTGGAATTTTAGCCATTTTTTGACGTGAAATTGTAAACATGTGGCCATGGATTTTGAAAATTCTAGAGAGAATTTTAAAAGCTTCAAGAGAATTTCAACAATTTTGAGAGGGATTTGAAAAGTTTCAATGGGAATGGGAAGAATTGGGACAAAAATTGGAAAATTTTTAAGGGACTTTGAAAAAATTTCAACTGGAATTTTAGCCATTTTTTGACGTGAAATTGTAAACATGTGGCCATGGATTTTGAAAATTCTAGAGAGAATTTGAAAAGCTTCAAGAGAATTTCAACAATTTTGAGAGGGATTTGAAAAGTTTCAATGGGAATGGGAAGAATTGGGACAAAAATTGGAAAATTTTTAAGGGACTTTGAAAAAATTTCAACTGGAATTTTAGCAATTATTTTATGCGAAATTGTAAACATGTGGACATGGATTTTAAAATTCTAGAGAGAATTTTAAAAGCTTCAAGAGAATTTCAACAATTTTGAGAGGGATTTGAAAAGTTTCAATGGGAATGGGAAGAATTGGGACAAAAATTGGAAAATTTTTAAGGGACTTTGAAAAAATTTCAACTGGAATTTTAGCCATTTTTTGACGTGAAATTGTAAACATGTGGACATGGATTTTGAAAATTCTAGAGAGATTTTTAAAAGCTTCAACAGAATTTCAACAATTTTGAGAGGGATTTGAAAAGTTTCAATGGGAATGGGAAGAATTGGGACAAAAATTGGAAAACTTTTAAGGGACTTTGAAAAAATTTCAACTGGAATTTTAGCAATTTTTGACGTGAAATTGTAAACATGTGGCCATGGATTTTGAAAATTCTAGAGAGAATTTTAAAAGCTTCAAGAGAATTTCAACAATTTTGAGAGGGATTTGAAAAGTTTCAATGGGAATGGGAAGAATTGGGACAAAAATTGGAAAATTTTTAAGGGACTTTGAAAAAATTTCAACTGGAATTTTAGCCATTTTTTGACGTGAAATTGTAAACATGTGGCCATGGATTTTGAAAATTCTAGAGAGAATTTTAAAAGCTTCAAGAGAATTTCAACAATTTTGAGAGGGATTTGAAAAGTTTCAATGGGAATGGGAAGAATTGGGACAAAAATTGGAAAACTTTTAAGGGACTTTGAAAAAATTTCAACTGGAATTTTAGCCATTTTTTGACGTGAAATTGTAAAGATGTGGCCATGGATTTTGAAAATTCTAGAGAGAATTTTAAAAGCTTCAAGAGAATTTCAACAATTTTGAGAGGGATTTGAAAAGTTTCAATGGGAATGGGAAGAATTGGGACAAAAATTGGAAAATTTTTCAGGGACTTTGAAAAAATTTCAACTGGAATTTTAGCCATTTTTTGACGTGAAATTGTAAACATGTGGCCATGGATTTTGAAAATTCTAGAGAGAATTTTAAAAGCTTCAACAGAATTTCAACAATTTTGAGAGGGATTTGAAAAGTTTCAATGGGAATGGGAAGAATTGGGACAAAAATTGGAAAATTTTTAAGGGACTTTGAAAAAATTTCAACTGGAATTTTAGCATTTTTTTTACGTGAAATTGTAAAGATGTGGACATGGATTTTGAAAATTCTAGAGAGAATTTTAAAAGCTTCAAGAGAATTTCAACAATTTTGAGAGGGATTTGAAAAGTTTCAATGGGAATGGGAAGAATTGGGACAAAAATTGGAAAATTTTTAAGGGACTTTGAAAAAATTTCAACTGGAATTTTAGCCATTTTTTTACCGTGAAATTGTAAACATGTGGCCATGGATTTTGAAAATTCTAGAGAGAATTTTAAAAGCTTCAAGAGAATTTCAACAATTTTGAGAGGGATTTGAAAAGTTTCAATGGGAATGGGAAGAATTGGGACAAAAATTGGAAAATTTTTAAGGGACTTTGAAAAAATTTCAACTGGAATTTTAGCAATTTTTTGACGTGAAATTGTAAACATGTGGCCATGGATTTTGAAAATTCTAGAGAGAATTTTAAAAGCTTCAAGAGAATTTCAACAATTTTGAGAGGGATTTGAAAAGTTTCAATGGGAATGGGAAGAATTGGGACAAAAATTGGAAAATTTTTAAGGGACTTTGAAAAAATTTCAACTGGAATTTTAGCCATTTTTTTATGTGAAATTGTAAACATGTGGACATGGATTTTGAAAATTCTAGAGAGATTTTTAAAGCTTCAAGAGAATTTCAACAATTTTGAGAGGGATTTGAAAAGTTTCAATGGGAATGGGAAGAATTGGGACAAAAATTGGAAAATTTTTAAGGGACTTTGAAAAAATTTCAACTGGAATTTTAGCCATTTTTTGACGTGAAATTGTAAACATGTGGACATGGATTTTGAAAATTCTAGAGAGAATTTTAAAAGCTTCAAGAGAATTTCAACAATTTTGAGAGGGATTTGAAAAGTTTCAATGGGAATGGGAAGAATTGGGACAAAAATTGGAAAATTTTTCAGGGACTTTGAAAAAATTTCAACTGGAATTTTAGCCATTTTTTTATGTGAAATTGTAAACATGTGGCCATGGATTTTGAAAATTCTAGAGAGAATTTTAAAAGCTTCAAGAGAATTTCAACAATTTTGAGAGGGATTTGAAAAGTTTCAATGGGAATGGGAAGAATTGGGACAAAAATTGGAAAATTTTTCAGGGACTTTGAAAAAATTTCAACTGGAATTTTAGCCATTTTTTGACGTGAAATTGTAAACATGTGGCCATGGATTTTGAAAATTCTAGAGAGAATTTTAAAAGCTTCAAGAGAATTTCAACAATTTTGAGAGGGATTTGAAAAGTTTCAATGGGAATGGGAAGAATTGGGACAAAAATTGGAAAATTTTTAAGGGACTTTGAAAAAATTTCAACTGGAATTTTAGCATTTTTTTGACGTGAAATTGTAAAGATGTGGACATGGATTTTGAAAATTCTAGAGAGAATTTTAAAAGCTTCAAGAGAATTTCAACAATTTTGAGAGGGATTTGAAAAGTTTCAATGGGAATGGGAAGAATTGGGACAAAAATTGGAAAATTTTTAAGGGACTTTGAAAAAATTTCAACTGGAATTTTAGCCATTTTTTTACCGTGAAATTGTAAACATGTGGCCATGGATTTTGAAAATTCTAGAGAGAATTTTAAAAGCTTCAAGAGAATTTCAACAATTTTGAGAGGGATTTGAAAAGTTTCAATGGGAATGGGAAGAATTGGGACAAAAATTGGAAAATTTTTAAGGGACTTTGAAAAAATTTCAACTGGAATTTTAGCAATTTTTTGACGTGAAATTGTAAACATGTGGCCATGGATTTTGAAAATTCTAGAGAGAATTTTAAAAGCTTCAAGAGAATTTCAACAATTTTGAGAGGGATTTGAAAAGTTTCAATGGGAATGGGAAGAATTGGGACAAAAATTGGAAAATTTTTAAGGGACTTTGAAAAAATTTCAACTGGAATTTTAGCCATTTTTTTATGTGAAATTGTAAACATGTGGACATGGATTTTGAAAATTCTAGAGAGATTTTTAAAGCTTCAAGAGAATTTCAACAATTTTGAGAGGGATTTGAAAAGTTTCAATGGGAATGGGAAGAATTGGGACAAAAATTGGAAAATTTTTAAGGGACTTTGAAAAAATTTCAACTGGAATTTTAGCCATTTTTTTACCGTGAAATTGTAAACATGTGGCCATGGATTTTGAAAATTCTAGAGAGAATTTTAAAAGCTTCAAGAGAATTTCAACAATTTTGAGAGGGATTTGAAAAGTTTCAATGGGAATGGGAAGAATTGGGACAAAAATTGGAAAATTTTTAAGGGACTTTGAAAAAATTTCAACTGGAATTTTAGCCATTTTTTGACGTGAAATTGTAAACATGTTGAAGTGGATTTTGAAAATTCTAGAGAGAATTTTAAAAGCTTCAAGAGAATTTCAACAATTTTGAGAGGGATTTGAAAAGTTTCAATGGGAATGGGAAGAATTGGGACAAAAATTGGAAAATTTTTAAGGGACTTTGAAAAAATTTCAACTGGAATTTTAGCCATTTTTTTATGTGAAATTGTAAACATGTGGACATGGATTTTGAAAATTCTAGAGAGATTTTTAAAGCTTCAAGAGAATTTCAACAATTTTGAGAGGGATTTGAAAAGTTTCAATGGGAATGGGAAGAATTGGGACAAAAATTGGAAAATTTTTAAGGGACTTTGAAAAAATTTCAACTGGAATTTTAGCCATTTTTTGACGTGAAATTGTAAACATGTGGACATGGATTTTGAAAATTCTAGAGAGAATTTTAAAAGCTTCAAGAGAATTTCAACAATTTTGAGAGGGATTTGAAAAGTTTCAATGGGAATGGGAAGAATTGGGACAAAAATTGGAAAATTTTTCAGGGACTTTGAAAAAATTTCAACTGGAATTTTAGCCATTTTTTTATGTGAAATTGTAAACATGTGGCCATGGATTTTGAAAATTCTAGAGAGAATTTTAAAAGCTTCAAGAGAATTTCAACAATTTTGAGAGGGATTTGAAAAGTTTCAATGGGAATGGGAAGAACTGGGACAAAAATTGGAAAATTTTGAAGGGACTTTGAAAAAATTTCAACTGGAATTTTAGCCATTTTATGACGTGAAATTGTAAACATGTGGCCATGGATTTTGAAAATTCTAGAGAGAATTTTAAAAGCTTCAAGAGAATTTCAACAATTTTGAGAGGGATTTGAAAAGTTTCAATGGGAATGGGAAGAATTGGGACAAAAATTGGAAAATTTTTAAGGGACTTTGAAAAAATTTCAACTGGAATTTTAGCCATTTTTTTATGTGAAATTGTAAACATGTGGACATGGATTTTGAAAATTCTAGAGAGATTTTTAAAGCTTCAAGAGAATTTCAACAATTTTGAGAGGGATTTGAAAAGTTTCAATGGGAATGGGAAGAATTGGGACAAAAATTGGAAAATTTTTAAGGGACTTTGAAAAAATTTCAACTGGAATTTTAGCCATTTTTTGACGTGAAATTGTAAACATGTGGACATGGATTTTGAAAATTCTAGAGAGAATTTTAAAAGCTTCAAGAGAATTTCAACAATTTTGAGAGGGATTTGAAAAGTTTCAATGGGAATGGGAAGAATTGGGACAAAAATTGGAAAATTTTTCAGGGACTTTGAAAAAATTTCAACTGGAATTTTAGCCATTTTTTTATGTGAAATTGTAAACATGTGGCCATGGATTTTGAAAATTCTAGAGAGAATTTTAAAAGCTTCAAGAGAATTTCAACAATTTTGAGAGGGATTTGAAAAGTTTCAATGGGAATGGGAAGAACTGGGACAAAAATTGGAAAATTTTGAAGGGACTTTGAAAAAATTTCAACTGGAATTTTAGCCATTTTATGACGTGAAATTGTAAACATGTGGCCATGGATTTTGAAAATTCTAGAGAGAATTTTAAAAGCTTCAAGAGAATTTCAACAATTTTGAGAGGGATTTGAAAAGTTTCAATGGGAATGGGAAGAATTGGGACAAAAATTGGAAAATTTTTAAGGGACTTTGAAAAAATTTCAACTGGAATTTTAGCCATTTTTTTATGTGAAATTGTAAACATGTGGACATGGATTTTGAAAATTCTAGAGAGAATTTTAAAAGCTTCAAGAGAATTTCAACAATTTTGAGAGGGATTTGAAAAGTTTCAATGGGAATGGGAAGAATTGGGACAAAAATTGGAAAATTTTTAAGGGACTTTGAAAAAATTTCAACTGGAATTTTAGCCATTTTTTTATGTGAAATTGTAAACATGTGGCCATGGATTTTGAAAATTCTAGAGAGAATTTTAAAAGCTTCAACAGAATTTCAACAATTTTGAGAGGGATTTGAAAAATTTCAATGGGAATGGGAAGAATTGGGACAAAAATTGGAAAATTTTTAAGGGACTTTGAAAAAATTTCAATTGGAATTTTAGCAATTTTTTTATGTGAAATTGTAAACATGTGGCCATGGATTTTGAAAATTCTAGAGAGAATTTTAAAAGCTTCAAGAGAATTTCAACAATTTTGAGAGGGATTTGAAAAGTTTCAATGGGAATGGGAAGAATTGGGACAAAAATTGGAAAATTTTTAAGGGACTTTGAAAAAATTTCAACTGGAATTTTAGCAATTTTTTGACGTGAAATTGTAAACATGTGGCCATGGATTTTGAAAATTCTAGAGAGATTTTTAAAAGCTTCAAGAGAATTTCAACAATTTTGAGAGGGATTTGAAAAGTTTCAATGGGAATGGGAAGAATTGGGACAAAAATTGGAAAATTTTTCAGGGACTTTGAAAAAATTTCAACTGGAATTTTAGCCATTTTTTTATGTGAAATTGTAAACATGTGGCCATGGATTTTGAAAATTCTAGAGAGAATTTTAAAAGCTTCAAGAGAATTTCAACAATTTTGAGAGGGATTTGAAAAGTTTCAATGGGAATGGGAAGAACTGGGACAAAAACTGGAAAATTTTGAAGGGACTTTGAAAAAATTTCAACTGGAATTTTAGCCATTTTATGACGTGAAATTGTAAACATGTGGCCATGGATTTTGAAAATTCTAGAGAGAATTTTAAAAGCTTCAAGAGAATTTCAACAATTTGGAGAGGGATTTGAAAAGTTTCAATGGGAATGGGAAGAATTGGGACAAAAATTGGAAAATTTTTAAGGGACTTTGAAAAAATTTCAACTGGAATTTTAGCCATTTTTTTATGTGAAATTGTAAACATGTGGACATGGATTTTGAAAATTCTAGAGAGAATTTTAAAAGCTTCAAGAGAATTTCAACAATTTTGAGAGGGATTTGAAAAGTTTCAATGGGAATGGGAAGAATTGGGACAAAAATTGGAAAATTTTTAAGGGACTTTGAAAAAATTTCAACTGGAATTTTAGCCATTTTTTTATGTGAAATTGTAAACATGTGGCCATGGATTTTGAAAATTCTAGAGAGAATTTTAAAAGCTTCAACAGAATTTCAACAATTTTGAGAGGGATTTGAAAAATTTCAATGGGAATGGGAAGAATTGGGACAAAAATTGGAAAATTTTTGAGGGACTTTGAAAAAATTTCAATTGGAATTTTAGCAATTTTTTTATGTGAAATTGTAAACATGTGGCCATGGATTTTGAAAATTCTAGAGAGAATTTTAAAAGCTTCAAGAGAATTTCAACAATTTTGAGAGGGATTTGAAAAGTTTCAATGGGAATGGGAAGAATTGGGACAAAAATTGGAAAATTTTTAAGGGACTTTGAAAAAATTTCAACTGGAATTTTAGCAATTTTTTGATGTGAAATTGTAAACATGTGGACATGGATTTTGAAAATTCTAGAGAGAATTTTAAAAGCTTCAAGAGAATTTCTACAATTTTGAGAGGGATTTGAAAAGTTTCAATGGGAATGGGAAGAATTGGGACAAAAATTGGAAAATTTTTAAGGGACTTTGAAAAAATTTCAACTGGAATTTTAGCCATTTTTTGACGTGAAATTGTAAACATGTGGCCATGGATTTTGAAAATTCTAGAGAGAATTTTAAAAGCTTCAAGAGAATTTCAACAATTTTGAGAGGGATTTGAAAAGTTTCAATGGGAATGGGAAGAATTGGGACAAAAATTGGAAAATTTTTAAGGGACTTTGAAAAAATTTCAACTGGAATTTTAGCCATTTTTTTATGTGAAATTGTAAACATGTGGACATGGATTTTGAAAATTCTAGAGAGATTTTTAAAGCTTCAACAGAATTTCAACAATTTTGAGAGGGATTTGAAAAGTTTCAATGGGAATGGGAAGAATTGGGACAAAAATTGGAAAATTTTTAAGGGACTTTGAAAAAATTTCAACTGGAATTTTAGCCATTTTTTGACGTGAAATTGTAAACATGTGGCCATGGATTTTGAAAATTCTAGAGAGAATTTTAAAAGCTTCAACAGAATTTCAACAATTTTGAGAGGGATTTGAAAAGTTTCAATGGGAATGGGAAGAATTGGGACAAAAATTGGAAAATTTTTAAGGGACTTTGAAAAAATTTCAACTGGAATTTTAGCCATTTTTTGACGTGAAATTGTAAACATGTGGACATGGATTTTGAAAATTCTAGAGAGAATTTTAAAAGCTTCAAGAGAATTTCAACAATTTTGAGAGGGATTTGAAAAGTTTCAATGGGAATGGGAAGAATTGGGACAAAAATTGGAAAATTTTTAAGGGACTTTGAAAAAATTTCAACTGGAATTTTAGCAATTTTTTTATGTGAAATTGTAAACATGTGGCCATGGATTTGGAAAATTCTAGAGAGAATTTTAAAAGCTTCAAGAGAATTTCAACAATTTTGAGAGGGATTTGAAAAGTTTCAATGGGAATGGGAAGAATTGAGACAAAAATTGGAAAATTTTTAAGGGACTTTGAAAAAATTTCAACTGGAATTTTAGCCATTTTTTTATGTGAAATTGTAAACATGTGGCCATGGATTTTGAAAATTCTAGAGAGAATTTTAAAAGCTTCAAGAGAATTTCAACAATTTTGAGAGGGATTTGAAAAGTTTCAATGGGAATGGGAAGAATTGGGACAAAAATTGGAAAATTTTTAAGGGACTTTGAAAAAATTTCAACTGGAATTTTAGCCATTTTTTTATGTGAAATTGTAAACATGTGGACATGGATTTTGAAAATTCTAGAGAGAATTTTAAAAGCTTCAACAGAATTTCAACAATTTTGAGAGGGATTTGAAAAGTTTCAATGGGAATGGGAAGAATTGGGACAAAAATTGGAAAATTTTTAAGGGACTTTGAAAAAATTTCAACTGGAATTTTAGCCATTTTTTGACGTGAAATTGTAAACATGTGGACATGGATTTTGAAAATTCTAGAGAGAATTTTAAAAGCTTCAAGAGAATTTCAACAATTTTGAGAGGGATTTGAAAAGTTTCAATGGGAATGGGAAGAATTGAGACAAAAATTGGAAAATTTTTAAGGGACTTTGAAAAAATTTCAACTGGAATTTTAGCCATTTTTTTATGTGAAATTGTAAACATGTGGACATGGATTTTGAAAATTCTAGAGAGAATTTTAAAAGCTTCAAGAGAATTTCAACAATTTGGAGAGGGATTTGAAAAGTTTCAATGGGAATGGGAAGAATTGGGACAAAAATTGGAAAATTTTTCAGGGACTTTGAAAAAATTTCAACTGGAATTTTAGCCATTTTTTTATGTGAAATTGTAAACATGTGGCCATGGATTTTGAAAATTCTAGAGAGAATTTTAAAAGCTTCAAGAGAATTTCAACAATTTTGAGAGGGATTTGAAAAGTTTCAATGGGAATGGGAAGAACTGGGACAAAAACTGGAAAATTTTGAAGGGACTTTGAAAAAATTTCAACTGGAATTTTAGCCATTTTATGACGTGAAATTGTAAACATGTGGCCATGGATTTTGAAAATTCTAGAGAGAATTTTAAAAGCTTCAAGAGAATTTCAACAATTTTGAGAGGGATTTGAAAAGTTTCAATGGGAATGGGAAGAATTGGGACAAAAATTGGAAAATTTTTAAGGGACTTTGAAAAAATTTCAACTGGAATTTTAGCCATTTTTTTATGTGAAATTGTAAACATGTGGACATGGATTTTGAAAATTCTAGAGAGAATTTTAAAAGCTTCAAGAGAATTTCAACAATTTTGAGAGGGATTTGAAAAGTTTCAATGGGAATGGGAAGAATTGGGACAAAAATTGGAAAATTTTTAAGGGACTTTGAAAAAATTTCAACTGGAATTTTAGCCATTTTTTTATGTGAAATTGTAAACATGTGGCCATGGATTTTGAAAATTCTAGAGAGAATTTTAAAAGCTTCAACAGAATTTCAACAATTTTGAGAGGGATTTGAAAAATTTCAATGGGAATGGGAAGAATTGGGACAAAAATTGGAAAATTTTTGAGGGACTTTGAAAAAATTTCAATTGGAATTTTAGCAATTTTTTTATGTGAAATTGTAAACATGTGGCCATGGATTTTGAAAATTCTAGAGAGAATTTTAAAAGCTTCAAGAGAATTTCAACAATTTTGAGAGGGATTTGAAAAGTTTCAATGGGAATGGGAAGAATTGGGACAAAAATTGGAAAATTTTTAAGGGACTTTGAAAAAATTTCAACTGGAATTTTAGCAATTTTTTGACGTGAAATTGTAAACATGTGGACATGGATTTTGAAAATTCTAGAGAGAATTTTAAAAGCTTCAAGAGAATTTCTACAATTTTGAGAGGGATTTGAAAAGTTTCAATGGGAATGGGAAGAATTGGGACAAAAATTGGAAAATTTTTAAGGGACTTTGAAAAAATTTCAACTGGAATTTTAGCCATTTTTTGACGTGAAATTGTAAACATGTGGCCATGGATTTTGAAAATTCTAGAGAGAATTTTAAAAGCTTCAAGAGAATTTCAACAATTTTGAGAGGGATTTGAAAAGTTTCAATGGGAATGGGAAGAATTGGGACAAAAATTGGAAAATTTTTAAGGGACTTTGAAAAAATTTCAACTGGAATTTTAGCCATTTTTTTATGTGAAATTGTAAACATGTGGACATGGATTTTGAAAATTCTAGAGAGATTTTTAAAGCTTCAACAGAATTTCAACAATTTTGAGAGGGATTTGAAAAGTTTCAATGGGAATGGGAAGAATTGGGACAAAAATTGGAAAATTTTTAAGGGACTTTGAAAAAATTTCAACTGGAATTTTAGCCATTTTTTGACGTGAAATTGTAAACATGTGGACATGGATTTTGAAAATTCTAGAGAGAATTTTAAAAGCTTCAAGAGAATTTCAACAATTTTGAGAGGGATTTGAAAAGTTTCAATGGGAATGGGAAGAATTGGGACAAAAATTGGAAAATTTTTAAGGGACTTTGAAAAAATTTCAACTGGAATTTTAGCAATTTTTTTATGTGAAATTGTAAACATGTGGACATGGATTTTGAAAATTCTAGAGAGAATTTTAAAAGCTTCAAGAGAATTTCAACAATTTTGAGAGGGATTTGAAAAGTTTCAATGGGAATGGGAAGAATTGAGACAAAAATTGGAAAATTTTTAAGGGACTTTGAAAAAATTTCAACTGGAATTTTAGCCATTTTTTTATGTGAAATTGTAAACATGTGGCCATGGATTTTGAAAATTCTAGAGAGAATTTTAAAAGCTTCAAGAGAATTTCAACAATTTTGAGAGGGATTTGAAAAGTTTCAATGGGAATGGGAAGAATTGGGACAAAAATTGGAAAATTTTTAAGGGACTTTGAAAAAATTTCAACTGGAATTTTAGCCATTTTTTTATGTGAAATTGTAAACATGTGGCCATGGATTTTGAAAATTCTAGAGAGAATTTTAAAAGCTTCAAGAGAATTTCAACAATTTTGAGAGGGATTTGAAAAGTTTCAATGGGAATGGGAAGAATTGGGACAAAAATTGGAAAATTTTTAAGGGACTTTGAAAAAATTTCAACTGGAATTTTAGCCATTTTTTTATGTGAAATTGTAAACATGTGGACATGGATTTTGAAAATTCTAGAGAGAATTTTAAAAGCTTCAACAGAATTTCAACAATTTTGAGAGGGATTTGAAAAGTTTCAATGGGAATGGGAAGAATTGGGACAAAAATTGGAAAATTTTTAAGGGACTTTGAAAAAATTTCAACTGGAATTTTAGCCATTTTTTGACGTGAAATTGTAAACATGTGGACATGGATTTTGAAAATTCTAGAGAGAATTTTAAAAGCTTCAAGAGAATTTCAACAATTTTGAGAGGGATTTGAAAAGTTTCAATGGGAATGGGAAGAATTGAGACAAAAATTGGAAAATTTTTAAGGGACTTTGAAAAAATTTCAACTGGAATTTTAGCCATTTTTTTATGTGAAATTGTAAACATGTGGACATGGATTTTGAAAATTCTAGAGAGAATTTTAAAAGCTTCAAGAGAATTTCAACAATTTGGAGAGGGATTTGAAAAGTTTCAATGGGAATGGGAAGAATTGGGACAAAAATTGGAAAATTTTTCAGGGACTTTGAAAAAATTTCAACTGGAATTTTAGCCATTTTTTTATGTGAAATTGTAAACATGTGGCCATGGATTTTGAAAATTCTAGAGAGAATTTTAAAAGCTTCAAGAGAATTTCAACAATTTTGAGAGGGATTTGAAAAGTTTCAATGGGAATGGGAAGAACTGGGACAAAAACTGGAAAATTTTGAAGGGACTTTGAAAAAATTTCAACTGGAATTTTAGCCATTTTATGACGTGAAATTGTAAACATGTGGCCATGGATTTTGAAAATTCTAGAGAGAATTTTAAAAGCTTCAAGAGAATTTCAACAATTTTGAGAGGGATTTGAAAAGTTTCAATGGGAATGGGAAGAATTGGGACAAAAATTGGAAAATTTTTAAGGGACTTTGAAAAAATTTCAACTGGAATTTTAGCCATTTTTTTATGTGAAATTGTAAACATGTGGACATGGATTTTGAAAATTCTAGAGAGAATTTTAAAAGCTTCAAGAGAATTTCAACAATTTTGAGAGGGATTTGAAAAGTTTCAATGGGAATGGGAAGAATTGGGACAAAAATTGGAAAATTTTTAAGGGACTTTGAAAAAATTTCAACTGGAATTTTAGCCATTTTTTTATGTGAAATTGTAAACATGTGGCCATGGATTTTGAAAATTCTAGAGAGAATTTTAAAAGCTTCAACAGAATTTCAACAATTTTGAGAGGGATTTGAAAAATTTCAATGGGAATGGGAAGAATTGGGACAAAAATTGGAAAATTTTTGAGGGACTTTGAAAAAATTTCAATTGGAATTTTAGCAATTTTTTTATGTGAAATTGTAAACATGTGGCCATGGATTTTGAAAATTCTAGAGAGAATTTTAAAAGCTTCAAGAGAATTTCAACAATTTTGAGAGGGATTTGAAAAGTTTCAATGGGAATGGGAAGAATTGGGACAAAAATTGGAAAATTTTTAAGGGACTTTGAAAAAATTTCAACTGGAATTTTAGCAATTTTTTGACGTGAAATTGTAAACATGTGGACATGGATTTTGAAAATTCTAGAGAGAATTTTAAAAGCTTCAAGAGAATTTCTACAATTTTGAGAGGGATTTGAAAAGTTTCAATGGGAATGGGAAGAATTGGGACAAAAATTGGAAAATTTTTAAGGGACTTTGAAAAAATTTCAACTGGAATTTTAGCCATTTTTTGACGTGAAATTGTAAACATGTGGCCATGGATTTTGAAAATTCTAGAGAGAATTTTAAAAGCTTCAAGAGAATTTCAACAATTTTGAGAGGGATTTGAAAAGTTTCAATGGGAATGGGAAGAATTGGGACAAAAATTGGAAAATTTTTAAGGGACTTTGAAAAAATTTCAACTGGAATTTTAGCCATTTTTTTATGTGAAATTGTAAACATGTGGACATGGATTTTGAAAATTCTAGAGAGATTTTTAAAGCTTCAACAGAATTTCAACAATTTTGAGAGGGATTTGAAAAGTTTCAATGGGAATGGGAAGAATTGGGACAAAAATTGGAAAATTTTTAAGGGACTTTGAAAAAATTTCAACTGGAATTTTAGCCATTTTTTGACGTGAAATTGTAAACATGTGGACATGGATTTTGAAAATTCTAGAGAGAATTTTAAAAGCTTCAAGAGAATTTCAACAATTTTGAGAGGGATTTGAAAAGTTTCAATGGGAATGGGAAGAATTGGGACAAAAATTGGAAAATTTTTAAGGGACTTTGAAAAAATTTCAACTGGAATTTTAGCAATTTTTTTATGTGAAATTGTAAACATGTGGACATGGATTTTGAAAATTCTAGAGAGAATTTTAAAAGCTTCAAGAGAATTTCAACAATTTTGAGAGGGATTTGAAAAGTTTCAATGGGAATGGGAAGAATTGAGACAAAAATTGGAAAATTTTTAAGGGACTTTGAAAAAATTTCAACTGGAATTTTAGCCATTTTTTTATGTGAAATTGTAAACATGTGGCCATGGATTTTGAAAATTCTAGAGAGAATTTTAAAAGCTTCAAGAGAATTTCAACAATTTTGAGAGGGATTTGAAAAGTTTCAATGGGAATGGGAAGAATTGGGACAAAAATTGGAAAATTTTTAAGGGACTTTGAAAAAATTTCAACTGGAATTTTAGCCATTTTTTTATGTGAAATTGTAAACATGTGGACATGGATTTTGAAAATTCTAGAGAGAATTTTAAAAGCTTCAACAGAATTTCAACAATTTTGAGAGGGATTTGAAAAGTTTCAATGGGAATGGGAAGAATTGGGACAAAAATTGGAAAATTTTTAAGGGACTTTGAAAAAATTTCAACTGGAATTTTAGCCATTTTTTGACGTGAAATTGTAAAGATGTGGACATGGATTTTGAAAATTCTAGAGAGAATTTTAAAAGCTTCAAGAGAATTTCAACAATTTTGAGAGGGATTTGAAAAGTTTCAATGGGAATGGGAAGAATTGAGACAAAAATTGGAAAATTTTTAAGGGACTTTGAAAAAATTTCAACTGGAATTTTAGCCATTTTTTTATGTGAAATTGTAAACATGTGGACATGGATTTTGAAAATTCTAGAGAGAATTTTAAAAGCTTCAAGAGAATTTCAACAATTTGGAGAGGGATTTGAAAAGTTTCAATGGGAATGGGAAGAATTGGGACAAAAATTGGAAAATTTTTAAGGGACTTTGAAAAAATTTCAACTGGAATTTTAGCAATTTTTTGACGTGAAATTGTAAACATGTGGACATGGATTTTGAAAATTCTAGAGAGATTTTTAAAGCTTCAACAGAATTTCAACAATTTTGAGAGGGATTTGAAAAGTTTCAATGGGAATGGGAAGAATTGGGACAAAAATTGGAAAATTTTTCAGGGACTTTGAAAAAATTTCAACTGGAATTTTAGCCATTTTTTGACGTGAAATTGTAAACATGTGGACATGGATTTTGAAAATTCTAGAGAGAATTTTAAAAGCTTCAAGAGAATTTCAACAATTTTGAGAGGGATTTGAAAAGTTTCAATGGGAATGGGAAGAATTGGGACAAAAATTGGAAAATTTTTAAGGGACTTTGAAAAAATTTCAACTGGAATTTTAGCAATTTTTTTATGTGAAATTGTAAACATGTGGACATGGATTTTGAAAATTCTAGAGAGAATTTTAAAAGCTTCAAGAGAATTTCAACAATTTTGAGAGGGATTTGAAAAGTTTCAATGGGAATGGGAAGAATTGAGACAAAAATTGGAAAATTTTTAAGGGACTTTGAAAAAATTTCAACTGGAATTTTAGCCATTTTTTTATGTGAAATTGTAAACATGTGGCCATGGATTTTGAAAATTCTAGAGAGAATTTTAAAAGCTTCAAGAGAATTTCAACAATTTTGAGAGGGATTTGAAAAGTTTCAATGGGAATGGGAAGAATTGGGACAAAAATTGGAAAATTTTTAAGGGACTTTGAAAAAATTTCAACTGGAATTTTAGCCATTTTTTTATGTGAAATTGTAAACATGTGGACATGGATTTTGAAAATTCTAGAGAGATTTTTAAAGCTTCAAGAGAATTTCAACAATTTTGAGAGGGATTTGAAAAGTTTCAATGGGAATGGGAAGAATTGGGACAAAAATTGGAAAATTTTTAAGGGACTTTGAAAAAATTTCAACTGGAATTTTAGCCATTTTTTGACGTGAAATTGTAAACATGTGGACATGGATTTGGAAAATTCTAGAGAGAATTTTTAAAGCTTCAAGAGAATTTCAACAATTTTGAGAGGGATTTGAAAAGTTTCAATGGGAATGGGAAGAATTGGGACAAAAATTGGAAAATTTTTAAAAGACTTAGAAAAAATTTCAACTGGAATTTTAGCAATTTTTTTATGTGAAATTGTAAACATGTGGCCATGGATTTTGAAAATTCTAGAGAGAATTTTAAAAGCTTCAAGAGAATTTCAACAATTTTGAGAGGGATTTGAAAAGTTTCAATGGGAATGGGAAGAATTGAGACAAAAATTGGAAAATTTTTAAGGGACTTTGAAAAAATTTCAACTGGAATTTTAGCCATTTTTTTATGTGAAATTGTAAACATGTGGACATGGATTTTGAAAATTCTAGAGAGAATTTTAAAAGCTTCAAGAGAATTTCAACAATTTTGAGAGGGATTTGAAAAGTTTCAATGGGAATGGGAAGAATTGGGACAAAAATTGGAAAATTTTTAAGGGACTTTGAAAAAATTTCAACTGGAATTTTAGCCATTTTTTGTCGTGAAATTGTAAACATGTGGCCATGGATTTTGAAAATCCTAGAGAGAATTTTAAAAGCTTCAAGAGAATTTCAACTATTTTGAGAGGGATTTGAAAAGTTTCAATGGGAATGGGAAGAATTGGGACAAAAATTGGAAAATTTTTAAGGGACTTTGAAAAAATTTCAACTGGAATTTTAGCCATTTTTTGACGTGAAATTGTAAACTTGTGGCCATGGATTTTGAAAATTCTAGAGAGAATTTTAAAAGCTTCAAGAGAATTTCAACAATTTTGAGAGGGATTTGAAAAGTTTCAATGGGAATGGGAAGAATTGAGACAAAAATTGGAAAATTTTTAAGGGACTTTGAAAAAATTTCAACTGGAATTTTAGCCATTTTTTTATGTGAAATTGTAAACATGTGGACATGGATTTTGAAAATTCTAGAGAGAATTTTAAAAGCTTCAAGAGAATTTCAACAATTTTGAGAGGGATTTGAAAAGTTTCAATGGGAATGGGAAGAATTGGGACAAAAATTGGAAAATTTTTAAGGGACTTTGAAAAAATTTCAACTGGAATTTTAGCCATTTTTTGTCGTGAAATTGTAAACATGTGGCCATGGATTTTGAAAATTCTAGAGAGAATTTTAAAAGCTTCAACAGAATTTCAACAATTTTGAGAGGGATTTGAAAAGTTTCAATGGGAATGGGAAGAATTGGGACAAAAATTGGAAAATTTTTAAGGGACTTTGAAAAAATTTCAACTGGAATTTTAGCCATTTTTTGACGTGAAATTGTAAACATGTGGACATGGATTTTGAAAATTCTAGAGAGATTTTTAAAAGCTTCAACAGAATTTCAACAATTTTGAGAGGGATTTGAAAAGTTTCAATGGGAATGGGAAGAATTGGGACAAAAATTGGAAAATTTTTAAGGGACTTTGAAAAAATTTCAACTGGAATTTTAGCAATTTTTTGACGTGAAATTGTAAACATGTGGCCATGGATTTTGAAAATTCTAGAGAGAATTTTAAAAGCTTCAAGAGAATTTCAACAATTTTGAGAGGGATTTGAAAAGTTTCAATGGGAATGGGAAGAATTGGGACAAAAATTGGAAAATTTTTAAGGGACTTTGAAAAAATTTCAACTGGAATTTTAGCCATTTTTTGACGTGAAATTGTAAACATGTGGACATGGATTTTGAAAATTCTAGAGAGAATTTTAAAAGCTTCAAGAGAATTTCAACAATTTTGAGAGGGATTTGAAAAGTTTCAATGGGAATGGGAAGAATTGGGACAAAAATTGGAAAATTTTTAAGGGACTTTGAAAAAATTTCAACTGGAATTTTAGCCATTTTTTGTCGTGAAATTGTAAACATGTGGCCATGGATTTTGAAAATTCTAGAGAGAATTTTAAAAGCTTCAAGAGAATTTCAACAATTTTGAGAGGGATTTGAAAAGTTTCAATGGGAATGGGAAGAATTGGGACAAAAATTGGAAAATTTTTAAGGGACTTTGAAAAAATTTCAACTGGAATTTTAGCCATTTTTTGACGTGAAATTGTAAACATGTGGACATGGATTTTGAAAATTCTAGAGAGATTTTTAAAAGCTTCAACAGAATTTCAACAATTTGGAGAGGGATTTGAAAAGTTTCAATGGGAATGGGAAGAATTGGGACAAAAATTGGAAAACTTTTAAGGGACTTTGAAAAAATTTCAACTGGAATTTTAGCCATTTTTTTATGTGAAATTGTAAACATGTGGCCATGGATTTTGAAAATTCTAGAGAGAATTTTAAAAGCTTCAAGAGAATTTCAACAATTTTGAGAGGGATTTGAAAAGTTTCAATGGGAATGGGAAGAATTGCGACAAAAATTGGAAAATTTTTAAGGGACTTTGAAAAAATTTCAACTGGAATTTTAGCCATTTTTTGTCGTGAAATTGTAAACATGTGGCCATGGATTTTGAAAATTCTAGAGAGAATTTTAAAAGCTTCAAGAGAATTTCAACAATTTTGAGAGGGATTTGAAAAGTTTCAATGGGAATGGGAAGAATTGGGACAAAAATTGGAAAATTTTTAAGGGACTTTGAAAAAATTTCAACTGGAATTTTAGCCATTTTTTTATGTGAAATTGTAAACATGTGGCCATGGATTTTGAAAATTCTAGAGAGAATTTTAAAAGCTTCAACAGAATTTCAACAATTTTGAGAGGGATTTGAAAAGTTTCAATGGGAATGGGAAGAATTGGGACAAAAATGGGAAAATTTTTAAGGGACTTAGAAAAAATTTCAACTGGAATTTTAGCAATTTTGACGTGAAATTGTAAACATGTGGCCATGGATTTTGAAAATTCTAGAGAGAATTTTAAAAGCTTCAACAGAATTTCAACAATTTTGAGAGGGATTTGAAAAGTTTCAATGGGAATGGGAAGAATTGGGCCAAAAATTGGAAAATTTTGAAGGGACTTTGAAAAAATTTCAACTGGAATTTTAGCCATTTTTTGACGTGAAATTGTAAACATGTGGCCATGGATTTTGAAAATTCTAGAGAGAATTTTAAAAGCTTCAAGAGAATTTCAACAATTTTGAGAGGGATTTGAAAAGTTTCAATGGGAATGGGAAGAATTGGGACAAAAATTGGAAAATTTTTAAGGGACTTTGAAAAAATTTCAACTGGAATTTTAGCCATTTTTTTATGTGAAATTGTAAACATGTGGACATGGATTTTGAAAATTCTAGAGAGAATTTTAAAAGCTTCAAGAGAATTTCAACAATTTTGAGAGGGATTTGAAAAGTTTCAATGGGAATGGGAAGAATTGGGACAAAAATTGGAAAATTTTTAAGGGACTTTGAAAAAATTTCAACTGGAATTTTAGCAATTATTTTATGTGAAATTGTAAACATGTGGACATGGATTTTAAAATTCTAGAGAGAATTTTAAAAACTTCAAGAGAATTTCAACAATTTTGAGAGGGATTTGAAAAGTTTCAATGGGAATGGGAAGAATTGGGACAAAAATTGGAAAATTTTTAAGGGACTTTGAAAAAATTTCAACTGGAATTTTAGCCATTTTTTGACGTGAAATTGTAAACATGTGGCCATGGATTTTGAAAATTCTAGAGAGAATTTTAAAAGCTTCAAGAGAATTTCAACAATTTTGAGAGGGATTTGAAAAGTTTCAATGGGAATGGGAAGAATTGGGACAAAAATTGGAAAATTTTTAAGGGACTTTGAAAAAATTTCAACTGGAATTTTAGCCATTTTTTGTCGTGAAATTGTAAACATGTGGCCATGGATTTTGAAAATTCTAGAGAGAATTTTAAAAGCTTCAAGAGAATTTCAACAATTTTGAGAGGGATTTGAAAAGTTTCAATGGGAATGGGAAGAATTGGGACAAAAATGGGAAAATTTTTAAGGAACTTAGAAAAAATTTCAACTGGAATTTTAGCAATTTTGACGTGAAATTGTAAACATGTTGAAGTGGATTTTGAAAATTCTAGAGAGAATTTTAAAAGCTTCAACAGAATTTCAACAATTTTGAGAGGGATTTGAAAAGTTTCAATGGGAATGGGAAGAATTGGGACAAAAATTGGAAAATTTTTAAGGGACTTTGAAAAAATTTCAACTGGAATTTTAGCCATTTTTTGACGTGAAATTGTAAACATGTGGACATGGATTTTGAAAATTCTAGAGAGAATTTTAAAAGCTTCAACAGAATTTCAACAATTTTGAGAGGGATTTGAAAAGTTTCAATGGGAATGGGAAGAATTGGGACAAAAATTGGAAAATTTTTAAGGGACTTTGAAAAAATTTCAACTGGAATTTTAGCCATTTTTTGACGTGAAATTGTAAACATGTTGAAGTGGATTTTGAAAATTCTAGAGAGAATTTTAAAAGCTTCAAGAGAATTTCAACAATTTTGAGAGGGATTTGAAAAGTTTCAATGGGAATGGGAAGAATTGGGACAAAAATTGGAAAATTTTTCAGGGACTTTGAAAAAATTTCAACTGGAATTTTAGCCATTTTTTTATGTGAAATTGTAAACATGTGGCCATGGATTTTGAAAATTCTAGAGAGAATTTTAAAAGCTTCAAGAGAATTTCAACAATTTTGAGAGGGATTTGAAAAGTTTCAATGGGAATGGGAAGAATTGGGACAAAAATGGGAAAATTTTTAAGGAAATTAGAAAAAATTTCAACTGGAATTTTAGCCATTTTTTTATGTGAAATTGTAAACATGTGGCCATGGATTTTGAAAATTCTAGAGAGAATTTTAAAAGCTTCAAGAGAATTTCAACAATTTTGAGAGGGATTTGAAAAGTTTCAATGGGAATGGGAAGAATTGGGACAAAAATTGGAAAATTTTTAAGGGACTTTGAAAAAATTTCAACTGGAATTTTAGCCATTTTTTGACGTGAAATTGTAAACATGTGGCCATGGATTTTGAAAATTCTAGAGAGAATTTTAAAAGCTTCAAGAGAATTTCAACAATTTTGAGAGGGATTTGAAAAGTTTCAATGGGAATGGGAAGAATTGGGACAAAAATGGGAAAATTTTTAAGGAACTTAGAAAAAATTTCAACTGGAATTTTAGCAATTTTGACGTGAAATTGTAAACATGTTGAAGTGGATTTTGAAAATTCTAGAGAGAATTTTAAAAGCTTCAAGAGAATTTCAACAATTTTGAGAGGGATTTGAAAAGTTTCAATGGGAATGGGAAGAATTGGGACAAAAATTGGAAAATTTTGAAGGGACTTTGAAAAAATTTCAACTGGAATTTTAGCCTTTTTTTATGTGAAATTGTAAACATGTGGCCATGGATTTTGAAAATTCTAGAGAGAATTTTAAAAGCTTCAAGAGAATTTCAACAATTTTGAGAGGGATTTGAAAAGTTTCAATGGGAATGGGAAGAATTGGGACAAAAATTGGAAAATTTTTAAGGGACTTTGAAAAAATTTCAACTGGAATTTTAGCCATTTTTTTATGTGAAATTGTAAACATGTGGCCATGGATTTTGAAAATTCTAGAGAGAATTTTAAAAGCTTCAAGAGAATTTCAACAATTTTGAGAGGGATTTGAAAAGTTTCAATGGGAATGGGAAGAATTGGGACAAAAATGGGAAAATTTTTAAGGGACTTTGAAAAAATTTCAACTGGAATTTTAGCCATTTTTTGTCGTGAAATTGTAAACATGTGGCCATGGATTTTGAAAATTCTAGAGAGAATTTTAAAAGCTTCAAGAGAATTTCAACAATTTTGAGAGGGATTTGAAAAGTTTCAATGGGAATGGGAAGAATTGGGACAAAAATGGGAAAATTTTTAAGGAACTTAGAAAAAATTTCAACTGGAATTTTAGCAATTTTGACGTGAAATTGTAAACATGTTGAAGTGGATTTTGAAAATTCTAGAGAGAATTTTAAAAGCTTCAACAGAATTTCAACAATTTTGAGAGGGATTTGAAAAGTTTCAATGGGAATGGGAAGAATTGGGACAAAAATTGGAAAATTTTTAAGGGACTTTGAAAAAATTTCAACTGGAATTTTAGCCATTTTTTGTCGTGAAATTGTAAACATGTGGCCATGGATTTTGAAAATTCTAGAGAGAATTTTAAAAGCTTCAAGAGAATTTCAACAATTTTGAGAGGGATTTGAAAAGTTTCAATGGGAATGGGAAGAATTGGGACAAAAATGGGAAAATTTTTAAGGAACTTAGAAAAAATTTCAACTGGAATTTTAGCAATTTTGACGTGAAATTGTAAACATGTTGAAGTGGATTTTGAAAATTCTAGAGAGAATTTTAAAAGCTTCAACAGAATTTCAACAATTTTGAGAGGGATTTGAAAAGTTTCAATGGGAATGGGAAGAATTGGGACAAAAATTGGAAAATTTTTAAGGGACTTTGAAAAAATTTCAACTGGAATTTTAGCCATTTTTTGACGTGAAATTGTAAACATGTGGACATGGATTTTGAAAATTCTAGAGAGAATTTTAAAAGCTTCAACAGAATTTCAACAATTTTGAGAGGGATTTGAAAAGTTTCAATGGGAATGGGAAGAATTGGGACAAAAATTGGAAAATTTTTAAGGGACTTTGAAAAAATTTCAACTGGAATTTTAGCCATTTTTTTATGTGAAATTGTAAACATGTGGCCATGGATTTTGAAAATTCTAGAGAGAATTTTAAAAGCTTCAAGAGAATTTCAACAATTTTGAGAGGGATTTGAAAAGTTTCAATGGGAATGGGAAGAATTGGGACAAAAATGGGAAAATTTTTAAGGGACTTTGAAAAAATTTCAACTGGAATTTTAGCCATTTTTTTATGTGAAATTGTAAACATGTGGCCATGGATTTTGAAAATTCTAGAGAGAATTTTAAAAGCTTCAAGAGAATTTCAACAATTTTGAGAGGGATTTGAAAAGTTTCAATGGGAATGGGAAGAATTGGGACAAAAATGGGAAAATTTTTAAGGAAATTAGAAAAAATTTCAACTGGAATTTTAGCCATTTTTTTATGTGAAATTGTAAACATGTGGCCATGGATTTTGAAAATTCTAGAGAGAATTTTAAAAGCTTCAAGAGAATTTCAACAATTTTGAGAGGGATTTGAAAAGTTTCAATGGGAATGGGAAGAATTGGGACAAAAATTGGAAAATTTTTAAGGGACTTTGAAAAAATTTCAACTGGAATTTTAGCCATTTTTTGACGTGAAATTGTAAACATGTGGCCATGGATTTTGAAAATTCTAGAGAGAATTTTAAAAGCTTCAAGAGAATTTCAACAATTTTGAGAGGGATTTGAAAAGTTTCAATGGGAATGGGAAGAATTGGGACAAAAATTGGAAAATTTTTAAGGAACTTAGAAAAAATTTCAACTGGAATTTTAGCAATTTTGACGTGAAATTGTAAACATGTTGAAGTGGATTTTGAAAATTCTAGAGAGAATTTTAAAAGCTTCAACAGAATTTCAACAATTTTGAGAGGGATTTGAAAAGTTTCAATGGGAATGGGAAGAATTGGGACAAAAATTGGAAAATTTTTAAGGGACTTTGAAAAAATTTCAACTGGAATTTTAGCCATTTTTTGACGTGAAATTGTAAACATGTGGACATGGATTTTGAACATTCTAGAGAGAATTTTAAAAGCTTCAAGAGAATTTCAACAATTTTGAGAGGGATTTGAAAAGTTTCAATGGGAATGGGAAGAATTGGGACAAAAATTGGAAAATTTTTAAGGGACTTTGAAAAAATTTCAACTGGAATTTTAGCCATTTTTTTATGTGAAATTGTAAACATGTGGACATGGAATTTGAAAATTCTAGAGAGAATTTTAAAAGCTTCAAGAGAATTTCAACAATTTTGAGAGGGATTTGAAAAGTTTCAATGGGAATGGGAAGAATTGGCACAAAAATTGGAAAATTTTGAAGGGACTTTGAAAAAATTTCAACTGGAATTTTAGCCTTTTTTTATGTGAAATTGTAAACATGTGGCCATGGATTTTGAAAATTCTAGAGAGAATTTTAAAAGCTTCAAGAGAATTTCAACAATTTTGAGAGGGATTTGAAAAGTTTCAATGGGAATGGGAAGAATTGGGACAAAAATTGGAAAATTTTTAAGGGACTTTGAAAAAATTTCAACTGGAATTTTAGCCATTTTTTGACGTGAAATTGTAAACATGTGGCCATGGATTTTGAAAATTCTAGAGAGATTTTTAAAAGCTTCAAGAGAATTTCAACAATTTTGAGAGGGATTTGAAAAGTTTCAATGGGAATGGGAAGAATTGGGACAAAAATTGGAAAATTTTTAAGGGACTTTGAAAAAATTTCAACTGGAATTTTAGCCATTTTTTGACGTGAAATTGTAAACATGTGGCCATGGATTTTGAAAATTCTAGAGAGAATTTTAAAAGCTTCAAGAGAATTTCAACAATTTTGAGAGGGATTTGAAAAGTTTCAATGGGAATGGGAAGAATTGGGACAAAAATTGGAAAATTTTTAAGGGACTTTGAAAAAATTTCAACTGGAATTTTAGCCATTTTTTGACGTGAAATTGTAAACATGTGGACATGGATTTTGAAAATTCTAGAGAGAATTTTAAAAGCTTCAACAGAATTTCAACAATTTTGAGAGGGATTTGAAAAGTTTCAATGGGAATGGGAAGAATTGGGACAAAAATTGGAAAATTTTTAAGGGACTTTGAAAAAATTTCAACTGGAATTTTAGCCATTTTTTGACGTGAAATTGTAAACATGTTGAAGTGGATTTTGAAAATTCTAGAGAGAATTTTAAAAGCTTCAAGAGAATTTCAACAATTTTGAGAGGGATTTGAAAAGTTTCAATGGGAATGGGAAGAATTGGGACAAAAATTGGAAAATTTTTCAGGGACTTTGAAAAAATTTCAACTGGAATTTTAGCCATTTTTTTATGTGAAATTGTAAACATGTGGCCATGGATTTTGAAAATTCTAGAGAGAATTTTAAAAGCTTCAAGAGAATTTCAACAATTTTGAGAGGGATTTGAAAAGTTTCAATGGGAATGGGAAGAATTGGGACAAAAATTGGAAAATTTTTAAGGGACTTTGAAAAAATTTCAACTGGAATTTTAGCCATTTTTTGTCGTGAAATTATAAACATGTGGACATGGATTTTGAAAATTCTAGAGAGAATTTTAAAAGCTTCAAGAGAATTTCAACAATTTTGAGAGGGATTTGAAAAGTTTCAATGGGAATGGGAAGAATTGGGACAAAAATTGGAAAATTTTTAAGGGACTTTGAAAAAATTTCAACTGGAATTTTAGCCATTTCTTGACGTGAAATTGTAAACATGTGGACATGGATTTTGAAAATTCTAGAGAGATTTTTAAAAGCTTCAACAGAATTTCAACAATTTGGAGAGGGATTTGAAAAGTTTCAATGGGAATGGGAAGAATTGGGACAAAAATTGGAAAATTTTTAAGGGACTTTGAAAAAATTTCAACTGGAATTTTAGCCATTTTTTGACGTGAAATTGTAAACATGTGGCCATGGATTTGGAAAATTCTAGAGAGAATTTTAAAAGCTTCAAGAGAATTTCAACAATTTTGAGAGGGATTTGAAAAGTTTCAATGGGAATGGGAAGAATTGGGACAAAAATTGGAAAATTTTTAAGGGACTTTGAAAAAATTTCAACTGGAATTTTAGCCATTTTTTTATGTGAAATTGTAAACATGTGGACATGGATTTTGAAAATTCTAGAGAGAATTTTAAAAGCTTCAAGAGAATTTCAACAATTTTGAGAGGGATTTGAAAAGTTTCAATGGGAATGGGAAGAATTGGCACAAAAATTGGAAAATTTTGAAGGGACTTTGAAAAAATTTCAACTGGAATTTTAGCCTTTTTTTATGTGAAATTGTAAACATGTGGCCATGGATTTTGAAAATTCTAGAGAGAATTTTAAAAGCTTCAAGAGAATTTCAACAATTTTGAGAGGGATTTGAAAAGTTTCAATGGGAATGGGAAGAATTGGGACAAAAATTGGAAAATTTTTAAGGGACTTTGAAAAAATTTCAACTGGAATTTTAGCCATTTTTTGACGTGAAATTGTAAACATGTGGCCATGGATTTTGAAAATTCTAGAGAGATTTTTAAAAGCTTCAAGAGAATTTCAACAATTTTGAGAGGGATTTGAAAAGTTTCAATGGGAATGGGAAGAATTGGGACAAAAATTGGAAAATTTTTAAGGGACTTTGAAAAAATTTCAACTGGAATTTTAGCCATTTTTTGACGTGAAATTGTAAACATGTGGCCATGGATTTGGAAAATTCTAGAGAGAATTTTAAAAGCTTCAAGAGAATTTCAACAATTTTGAGAGGGATTTGAAAAGTTTCAATGGGAATGGGAAGAATTGGGACAAAAATTGGAAAATTTTTAAGGGACTTTGAAAAAATTTCAACTGGAATTTTAGCCATTTTTTGACGTGAAATTGTAAACATGTGGACATGGATTTTGAAAATTCTAGAGAGAATTTTAAAAGCTTCAACAGAATTTCAACAATTTTGAGAGGGATTTGAAAAGTTTCAATGGGAATGGGAAGAATTGGGACAAAAATTGGAAAATTTTTAAGGGACTTTGAAAAAATTTCAACTGGAATTTTAGCCATTTTTTGACGTGAAATTGTAAACATGTTGAAGTGGATTTTGAAAATTCTAGAGAGAATTTTAAAAGCTTCAAGAGAATTTCAACAATTTTGAGAGGGATTTGAAAAGTTTCAATGGGAATGGGAAGAATTGGGACAAAAATTGGAAAATTTTTCAGGGACTTTGAAAAAATTTCAACTGGAATTTTAGCCATTTTTTTATGTGAAATTGTAAACATGTGGCCATGGATTTTGAAAATTCTAGAGAGAATTTTAAAAGCTTCAAGAGAATTTCAACAATTTTGAGAGGGATTTGAAAAGTTTCAATGGGAATGGGAAGAATTGGGACAAAAATTGGAAAATTTTTAAGGGACTTTGAAAAAATTTCAACTGGAATTTTAGCCATTTTTTGTCGTGAAATTATAAACATGTGGACATGGATTTTGAAAATTCTAGAGAGAATTTTAAAAGCTTCAAGAGAATTTCAACAATTTTGAGAGGGATTTGAAAAGTTTCAATGGGAATGGGAAGAATTGGGACAAAAATTGGAAAATTTTTAAGGGACTTTGAAAAAATTTCAACTGGAATTTTAGCCATTTCTTGACGTGAAATTGTAAACATGTGGACATGGATTTTGAAAATTCTAGAGAGATTTTTAAAAGCTTCAACAGAATTTCAACAATTTTGAGAGGGATTTGAAAAGTTTCAATGGGAATGGGAAGAATTGGGACAAAAATTGGAAAATTTTTAAGGGACTTTGAAAAAATTTCAACTGGAATTTTAGCCATTTTTTGACGTGAAATTGTAAACATGTGGCCATGGATTTGGAAAATTCTAGAGAGAATTTTAAAAGCTTCAAGAGAATTTCAACAATTTTGAGAGGGATTTGAAAAGTTTCAATGGGAATGGGAAGAATTGGGACAAAAATTGGAAAATTTTTAAGGGACTTTGAAAAAATTTCAACTGGAATTTTAGCCATTTTTTGACGTGAAATTGTAAACATGTGGCCATGGATTTTGAAAATTCTAGAGAGAATTTTAAAAGCTTCAACAGAATTTCAACAATTTTGAGAGGGATTTGAAAAGTTTCAATGGGAATGGGAAGAATTGGGACAAAAATTGGAAAATTTTTAAGGGACTTTGAAAAAATTTCAACTGGAATTTTAGCCATTTTTTGACGTGAAATTGTAAAGATGTGGACATGGATTTTGAAAATTCTAGAGAGAATTTTAAAAGCTTCAAGAGAATTTCAACAATTTTGAGAGGGATTTGAAAAGTTTCAATGGGAATGGGAAGAATTGGGACAAAAATTGGAAAATTTTTAAGGGACTTTGAAAAAATTTCAACTGGAATTTTAGCCATTTTTTAATGTGAAATTGTAAACATGTGGCCATGGATTTTGAAAATTCTAGAGAGAATTTTAAAAGCTTCAAGAGAATTTCAACAATTTTGAGAGGGATTTGAAAAGTTTCAATGGGAATGGGAAGAATTGGGACAAAAATTGGAAAATTTTTAAGGGACTTTGAAAAAATTTCAACTGGAATTTTAGCCATTTTTTGTCGTGAAATTGTAAACATGTGGCCATGGATTTTGAAAATTCTAGAGAGAATTTTAAAAGCTTCAAGAGAATTTCAACAATTTTGAGAGGGATTTGAAAAGTTTCAATGGGAATGGGAAGAATTGGGACAAAAATGAAAAAATTTTTAAGGAACTTAGAAAAAATTTCAACTGGAATTTTAGCAATTTTGACGTGAAATTGTAAACATGTGGACATGGATTTTGAAAATTCTAGAGAGAATTTTAAAAGCTTCAAGAGAATTTCAACAATTTTGAGAGGGATTTGAAAAGTTTCAATGGGAATGGGAAGAATTGGGACAAAAATTGGAAAATTTTGAAGGGACTTTGAAAAAATTTCAACTGGAATTTTAGCCATTTTTTTACGTGAAATTGTAAACATGTGGCCATGGATTTTGAAAATTCTAGAGAGAATTTTAAAAGCTTCAAGAGAATTTCAACAATTTTGAGAGGGATTTGAAAAGTTTCAATGGGAATGGGAAGAATTGGGACAAAAATTGGAAAATTTTTAAGGGACTTTGAAAAAATTTCAACTGGAATTTTAGCAATTTTTTGACGTGAAATTGTAAACATGTGGCCATGGATTTTGAAAATTCTAGAGAGAATTTTAAAAGCTTCAAGAGAATTTCTACAATTTTGAGAGGGATTTGAAAAGTTTCAATGGGAATGGGAAGAATTGGGACAAAAATTGGAAAATTTTTAAGGGACTTTGAAAAAATTTCAACTGGAATTTTAGCCATTTTTTTATGTGAAATTGTAAACATGTGGACATGGATTTTGAAAATTCTAGAGAGAATTTTAAAAGCTTCAAGAGAATTTCAACAATTTTGAGAGGGATTTGAAAAGTTTCAATGGGAATGGGAAGAATTGGGACAAAAATTGGAAAATTTTTAAGGGACTTTGAAAAAATTTCAACTGGAATTTTAGCCATTTTTTGACGTGAAATTGTAAACACGTGGACATGGATTTTGAAAATTCTAGAGAGAATTTTAAAAGCTTCAAGAGAATTTCAACAATTTTGAGAGGGATTTGAAAAGTTTCAATGGGAATGGGAAGAATTGGGACAAAAATTGGAAAATTTTGAAGGGACTTTGAAAAAATTTCAACTGGAATTTTAGCCATTTTTTGACGTGAAATTGTAAACATGTGGACATGGATTTTGAAAATTCTAGAGAGAATTTTAAAAGCTTCAAGAGAATTTCAACAATTTTGAGAGGGATTTGAAAAGTTTCAATGGGAATGGGAAGAATTGGCACAAAAATTGGAAAATTTTGAAGGGACTTTGAAAAAATTTCAACTGGAATTTTAGCCTTTTTTTATGTGAAATTGTAAACATGTGGCCATGGATTTTGAAAATTCTAGAGAGAATTTTAAAAGCTTCAAGAGAATTTCAACAATTTTGAGAGGGATTTGAAAAGTTTCAATGGGAATGGGAAGAATTGGGACAAAAATTGGAAAATTTTTAAGGGACTTTGAAAAAATTTCAACTGGAATTTTAGCCATTTTTTGACGTGAAATTGTAAACATGTGGACATGGATTTTGAAAATTCTAGAGAGATTTTTAAAAGCTTCAACAGAATTTCAACAATTTTGAGAGGGATTTGAAAAGTTTCAATGGGAATGGGAAGACTTGGGACAAAAATTGGAAAATTTTTAAGGGACTTTGAAAAAATTTCAACTGGAATTTTAGCCATTTTTTGACGTGAAATTGTAAACATGTGGCCATGGATTTTGAAAATTCTAGAGAGAATTTTAAAAGCTTCAAGAGAATTTCAACAATTTGGAGAGGGATTTGAAAAGTTTCAATGGGAATGGGAAGAATTGGGACAAAAATTGGAAAATTTTTAAGGGACTTTGAAAAAATTTCAACTGGAATTTTAGCCATTTTTTGACGTGAAATTGTAAACATGTGGACATGGATTTTGAAAATTCTAGAGAGAATTTTAAAAGCTTCAACAGAATTTCAACAATTTTGAGAGGGATTTGAAAAGTTTCAATGGGAATGGGAAGAATTGGGACAAAAATTGGAAAATTTTTAAGGGACTTTGAAAAAATTTCAACTGGAATTTTAGCCATTTTTTTATGTGAAATTGTAAACATGTTGAAGTGGATTTTGAAAATTCTAGAGAGAATTTTAAAAGCTTCAAGAGAATTTCAACAATTTTGAGAGGGATTTGAAAAGTTTCAATGGGAATGGGAAGAATTGGGACAAAAATTGGAAAATTTTTAAGGGACTTTGAAAAAATTTCAACTGGAATTTTAGCCATTTTTTTATGTGAAATTGTAAACATGTGGCCATGGATTTTGAAAATTCTAGAGAGAATTTTAAAAGCTTCAAGAGAATTTCAACAATTTTGAGAGGGATTTGAAAAGTTTCAATGGGAATGGGAAGAATTGGGACAAAAATTGGAAAATTTTTAAGGGACTTTGAAAAAATTTCAACTGGAATTTTAGCCATTTTTTTATGTGAAATTGTAAACATGTGGCCATGGATTTTGAAAATTCTAGAGAGAATTTTAAAAGCTTCAAGAGAATTTCAACAATTTTGAGAGGGATTTGAAAAGTTTCAATGGGAATGGGAAGAATTGGGACAAAAATTGGAAAATTTTTAAGGGACTTTGAAAAAATTTCAACTGGAATTTTAGCCATTTTTTGACGTGAAATTGTAAACATGTGGACATGGATTTTGAAAATTCTAGAGAGAATTTTAAAAGCTTCAAGAGAATTTCAACAATTTTGAGAGGGATTTGAAAAGTTTCAATGGGAATGGGAAGAATTGGGACAAAAATTGGAAAATTTTGAAGGGACTTTGAAAAAATTTCAACTGGAATTTTAGCCATTTTTTTATGTGAAATTGTAAACATGTGGCCATGGATTTTGAAAATTCTAGAGAGAATTTTAAAAGCTTCAAGAGAATTTCAACAATTTTGAGAGGGATTTGAAAAGTTTCAATGGGAATGGGAAGAATTGGGACAAAAATGGGAAAATTTTTAAGGGACTTTGAAAAAATTTCAACTGGAATTTTAGCCATTTTTTTATGTGAAATTGTAAACATGTGGCTATGGATTTTGAAAATGCTAGAGAGAATTTTAAAAGCTTCAAGAGAATTTCAACAATTTTGAGAGGGATTTGAAAAGTTTCAATGGGAATGGGAAGAATTGGGACAAAAATTGGAAAATTTTGAAGGGACTTTGAAAAAATTTCAACTGGAATTTTAGCAATTTTTTATGTGAAATTGTAAACATGTGGACATGGATTTTGAAAATTCTAGAGAGAATTTTAAAAGCTTCAAGAGAATTTCAACAATTTTGAGAGGGATTTGAAAAGTTTCAATGGGAATGGGAAGAATTGGGACAAAAATTGGAAAATTTTTAAGGGACTTTGAAAAAATTTCAACTGGAATTTTAGCAATTTTTTTATGTGAAATTGTAAACATGTGGACATGGATTTTGAAAATTCTAGAGAGAATTTTAAAAGCTTCAAGAGAATTTCAACAATTTTGAGAGGGATTTGAAAAGTTTCAATGGGAATGGGAAGAATTGGGACAAAAATTGGAAAATTTTTAAGGGACTTTGAAAAAATTTCAACTGGAATTTTAGCCATTTTTTTATGTGAAATTGTAAACATGTGGCCATGGATTTTGAAAATTCTAGAGAGAATTTTAAAAGCTTCAAGAGAATTTCAACAATTTTGAGAGGGATTTGAAAAGTTTCAATGGGAATGGGAAGAATTGGGACAAAAATTGGAAAATTTTTAAGGGACTTTGAAAAAATTTCAACTGGAATTTTAGCCATTTTTTGACGTGAAATTGTAAACATGTGGACATGGATTTTGAAAATTCTAGAGAGAATTTTAAAAGCTTCAAGAGAATTTCAACAATTTTGAGAGGGATTTGAAAAGTTTCAATGGGAATGGGAAGAATTGGGACAAAAATTGGAAAATTTTGAAGGGACTTTGAAAAAATTTCAACTGGAATTTTAGCCATTTTTTTATGTGAAATTGTAAACATGTGGCCATGGATTTTGAAAATGCTAGAGAGAATTTTAAAAGCTTCAAGAGAATTTCAACAATTTTGAGAGGGATTTGAAAAGTTTCAATGGGAATGGGAAGAATTGGGACAAAAACTGGAAAATTTTGAAGGGACTTTGAAAAAATTTCAACTGGAATTTTAGCCATTTTTTATGTGAAATTCTAAACATGTGGACATGGATTTTGAAAATTCTAGAGAGAATTTTAAAAGCTTCAAGAGAATTTCAACAATTTTGAGAGGGATTTGAAAAGTTTCAATGGGAATGGGAAGAATTGGGACAAAAATTGGAAAATTTTTAAGGGACTTTGAAAAAATTTCAACTGGAATTTTAGCCATTTTTTTATGTGAAATTGTAAACATGTGGACATGGATTTTGAAAATTCTAGAGAGAATTTTAAAAGCTTCAAGAGAATTTCAACAATTTTGAGAGGGATTTGAAAAGTTTCAATGGGAATGGGAAGAATTGGGACAAAAATTGGAAAATTTTTAAGGGACTTTGAAAAAATTTCAACTGGAATTTTAGCCATTTTTTGACGTGAAATTGTAAACATGTGGACATGGATTTTGAAAATTCTAGAGAGAATTTTAAAAGCTTCAACAGAATTTCAACAATTTTGAGAGGGATTTGAAAAGTTTCAATGGGAATGGGAAGAATTGGGACAAAAATTGGAAAATTTTTAAGGGACTTTGAAAAAATTTCAACTGGAATTTTAGCCATTTTTTTATGTGAAATTGTAAACATGTGGCCATGGATTTTGAAAATTCTAGAGAGAATTTTAAAAGCTTCAAGAGAATTTCAACAATTTTGAGAGGGATTTGAAAAGTTTCAATGGGAATGGGAAGAATTGGGACAAAAATGGGAAAATTTTAAGGGACTTTGAAAAAATTTCAACTGGAATTTTAGCCATTTTTTTATGTGAAATTGTAAACATGTGGCTATGGATTTTGAAAATGCTAGAGAGAATTTTAAAAGCTTCAAGAGAATTTCAACAATTTTGAGAGGGATTTGAAAAGTTTCAATGGGAATGGAAGAATTGGGACAAAAATTGGAAAATTTTGAAGGGACTTTGAAAAAATTTCAACTGGAATTTTAGCAATTTTTTATGTGAAATTGTAACATGTGGACATGGATTTTGAAAATTCTAGAGAGAATTTTAAAAGCTTCAAGAGAATTTCAACAATTTTGAGAGGGATTTGAAAAGTTTCAATGGGAATGGGAAGAATTGGGACAAAAATTGGAAAATTTTTAAGGGACTTTGAAAAAATTTCAACTGGAATTTTAGCCATTTTTTTATGTGAAATTGTAAACATGTGGACATGGATTTTGAAAATTCTAGAGAGAATTTTAAAAAGCTTCAAGAGAATTTCAACAATTTTGAGAGGGATTTGAAAAGTTTCAATGGGAATGGGAAGAATTGGGACAAAAATTGGAAAATTTTTAAGGGACTTTGAAAAAATTTCAACTGGAATTTTAGCCATTTTTTTATGTGAAATTGTAAACATGTGGACATGGATTTTGAAAATTCTAGAGAGAATTTTAAAAGCTTCAAGAGAATTTCAACAATTTTGAGAGGGATTTGAAAAGTTTCAATGGGAATGGGAAGAATTGGCACAAAAATTGGAAAATTTTGAAGGGACTTTGAAAAAATTTCAACTGGAATTTTAGCCTTTTTTTATGTGAAATTGTAAACATGTGGCCATGGATTTTGAAAATTCTAGAGAGAATTTTAAAAGCTTCAAGAGAATTTCAACAATTTTGAGAGGGATTTGAAAAGTTTCAATGGGAATGGGAAGAATTGGGACAAAAATTGGAAATTTTTAAGGGACTTTGAAAAAATTTCAACTGGAATTTTAGCCATTTTTTGACGTGAAATTGTAAACATGTGGCCATGGATTTTGAAAATTCTAGAGAGATTTTTAAAAGCTTCAAGAGAATTTCAACAATTTTGAGAGGGATTTGAAAAGTTTCAATGGGAATGGGAAGAATTGGGACAAAAATTGGAAAATTTTTAAGGGACTTTGAAAAAATTTCAACTGGAATTTTAGCCATTTTTTGACGTGAAATTGTAAACATGTGGCCATGGATTTGGAAAATTCTAGAGAGAATTTTAAAAGCTTCAAGAGAATTTCAACAATTTTGAGAGGGATTTGAAAAGTTTCAATGGGAATGGGAAGAATTGGGACAAAAATTGGAAAATTTTTAAGGGACTTTGAAAAAATTTCAACTGGAATTTTAGCCATTTTTTGACGTGAAATTGTAAACATGTGGACATGGATTTTGAAAATTCTAGAGAGAATTTTAAAAGCTTCAACAGAATTTCAACAATTTTGAGAGGGATTTGAAAAGTTTCAATGGGAATGGGAAGAATTGGGACAAAAATTGGAAAATTTTTAAGGGACTTTGAAAAAATTTCAACTGGAATTTTAGCCATTTTTTGACGTGAAATTGTAAACATGTTGAAGTGGATTTTGAAAATTCTAGAGAGAATTTTAAAAGCTTCAAGAGAATTTCAACAATTTTGAGAGGGATTTGAAAAGTTTCAATGGGAATGGGAAGAATTGGGACAAAAATTGGAAAATTTTTAAGGGACTTTGAAAAAATTTCAACTGGAATTTTAGCCATTTTTTTATGTGAAATTGTAAACATGTGGCCATGGATTTTGAAAATTCTAGAGAGAATTTTAAAAGCTTCAAGAGAATTTCAACAATTTTGAGAGGGATTTGAAAAGTTTCAATGGGAATGGGAAGAATTGGGACAAAAATTGGAAAATTTTTAAGGGACTTTGAAAAAATTTCAACTGGAATTTTAGCCATTTTTTGTCGTGAAATTATAAACATGTGGACATGGATTTTGAAAATTCTAGAGAGAATTTTAAAAGCTTCAAGAGAATTTCAACAATTTTGAGAGGGATTTGAAAAGTTTCAATGGGAATGGGAAGAATTGGGACAAAAATTGGAAAATTTTTAAGGGACTTTGAAAAAATTTCAACTGGAATTTTAGCCATTTCTTGACGTGAAATTGTAAACATGTGGACATGGATTTTGAAAATTCTAGAGAGAATTTTAAAAGCTTCAACAGAATTTCAACAATTTTGAGAGGGATTTGAAAAGTTTCAATGGGAATGGGAAGAATTGGGACAAAAATTGGAAAATTTTTAAGGGACTTTGAAAAAATTTCAACTGGAATTTTAGCCATTTTTTGACGTGAAATTGTAAACATGTGGCCATGGATTTTGAAAATTCTAGAGAGAATTTTAAAAGCTTCAACAGAATTTCAACAATTTTGAGAGGGATTTGAAAAGTTTCAATGGGAATGGGAAGAATTGGGACAAAAATTGGAAAATTTTTAAGGGACTTTGAAAAAATTTCAACTGGAATTTTAGCCATTTTTTGACGTGAAATTGTAAAGATGTGGACATGGATTTTGAAAATTCTAGAGAGAATTTTAAAAGCTTCAAGAGAATTTCAACAATTTTGAGAGGGATTTGAAAAGTTTCAATGGGAATGGGAAGAATTGGGACAAAAATTGGAAAATTTTTAAGGGACTTTGAAAAAATTTCAACTGGAATTTTAGCCATTTTTTTATGTGAAATTGTAAACATGTGGCCATGGATTTTGAAAATTCTAGAGAGAATTTTAAAAGCTTCAGAGAATTTCAACAATTTTGAGAGGGATTTGAAAAGTTTCAATGGGAATGGGAAGAATTGGGACAAAAATTGGAAAATTTTTAAGGGACTTTGAAAAAATTTCAACTGGAATTTTAGCCATTTTTGTCGTGAAATTGTAAACATGTGGCCATGGATTTTGAAAATTCTAGAGAGAATTTTAAAAGCTTCAAGAGAATTTCAACAATTTTGAGAGGGATTTGAAAAGTTTCAATGGGAATGGGAAGAATTGGGACAAAAATTGGAAAATTTTTAAGGGACTTTGAAAAAATTTCAACTGGAATTTTAGCCATTTTTTGACGTGAAATTGTAAACATGTTGAAGTGGATTTTGAAAATTCTAGAGAGAATTTTAAAAGCTTCAAGAGAATTTCAACAATTTTGAGAGGGATTTGAAAAGTTTCAATGGGAATGGGAAGAATTGGGACAAAAATTGGAAAATTTTTCAGGGACTTTGAAAAAATTTCAACTGGAATTTTAGCCATTTTTTTATGTGAAATTGTAAACATGTGGCCATGGATTTTGAAAATTCTAGAGAGAATTTTAAAAGCTTCAAGAGAATTTCAACAATTTTGAGAGGGATTTGAAAAGTTTCAATGGGAATGGGAAGAATTGGGACAAAAATTGGAAAATTTTGAAGGGACTTTGAAAAAATTTCAACTGGAATTTTAGCCATTTTTTTATGTGAAATTGTAAACATGTGGCCATGGATTTTGAAAATTCTAGAGAGAATTTTAAAAGCTTCAAGAGAATTTCAACAATTTTGAGAGGGATTTGAAAAGTTTCAATGGGAATGGGAAGAATTGGGACAAAAATTGGAAAATTTTTAAGGGACTTTGAAAAAATTTCAACTGGAATTTTAGCCATTTTTTGTCGTGAAATTGTAAACATGTGGCCATGGATTTGGAAAATTCTAGAGAGAATTTTAAAAGCTTCAAGAGAATTTCAACAATTTTGAGAGGGATTTGAAAAGTTTCAATGGGAATGGGAAGAATTGGGACAAAAATGGGAAAATTTTTAAGGAACTTAGAAAAAATTTCAACTGGAATTTTAGCAATTTTGACGTGAAATTGTAAACATGTTGAAGTGGATTTTGAAAATTCTAGAGAGAATTTTAAAAGCTTCAACAGAATTTCAACAATTTTGAGAGGGATTTGAAAAGTTTCAATGGGAATGGGAAGAATTGGGACAAAAATTGGAAAATTTTTAAGGGACTTTGAAAAAATTTCAACTGGAATTTAGCCATTTTTTGACGTGAAATTGTAAACATGTGGACATGGATTTTGAACATTCTAGAGAGAATTTTAAAAGCTTCAAGAGAATTTCAACAATTTTGAGAGGGATTTGAAAAGTTTCAATGGGAATGGGAAGAATTGGGACAAAAATTGGAAAATTTTGAAGGGACTTTGAAAAAATTTCAACTGGAATTTTAGCCATTTTTTTATGTGAAATTGTAAACATGTGGACATGGATTTTGAAAATTCTAGAGAGAATTTAAAAGCTTCAAGAGAATTTCAACAATTTTGAGAGGGATTTGAAAAGTTTCAATGGGAATGGGAAGAATTGGGACAAAAATTGGAAAATTTTGAAGGGACTTTGAAAAATTTCAACTGGAATTTTAGCCATTTTTTGACGTGAAATTGTAAACATGTGGCCATGGATTTTGAAAATTCTAGAGAGATTTTTAAAAGCTTCAAGAGAATTTCAACAATTTTGAGAGGGATTTGAAAAGTTTCAATGGGAATGGGAAGAATTGGGACAAAAATTGGAAAATTTTGAAGGGACTTTGAAAAAATTTCAACTGGAATTTTAGCCATTTTTTGACGTGAAATTGTAAACATGTGGCCATGGATTTGGAAAATTCTAGAGAGAATTTTAAAAGCTTCAAGAGAATTTCAACAATTTTGAGAGGGATTTGAAAAGTTTCAATGGGAATGGGAAGAATTGGGACAAAAATTGGAAAATTTTAAGG
>NW_028115664.1:0-40252 GCF_964273445.1 Streptopelia decaocto
GTTGAAGCTTTTAAAATTCTCTCTAGAATTTTCAAAATCCATGTCCACATGTTTACAATTTCACGACAAAAAATTGCTAAAATTCCAGTTAAAATTTTTTCAAAGTCCCTTAAAAATTTTCCAATTTTTGTCCCAATTCTTCCCATTCCCATCAAAACTTTTCAAATCCCTCTCAAAATTGTTGAAATTCTGTTGAAGCTTTTAAAATTCTCTCTAGAATTTTCAAAATCCATGTCCACATGTTTACAATTTCACGTCAAAAAATGGCTAAAATTCCAGTTGAAATTTTTTCAAAGTCCCTTCAAAATTTTCCAATTTTTGTCCCAATTCTTCCCATTCCCATTGAAACTTTTCAAATCCCTCTCAAAATTGTTGAAATTCTGTTGAAGCTTTTAAAATTCTCTCTAGAATTTTCAAAATCCATGTCCACATGTTTAAAATTTCACATAAAAAAATGGCTAAAATTCCAGTTGAAATTTTTTCAAAGTCCCTTAAAAATTTTCCAATTTTTGTCCCAATTCTTCCCATTCCCATTGAAACTTTTCAAATCCCTCTCAAAATTGTTGAAATTCTGTTGAAGCTTTTAAAATTCTCTCTAGAATTTTCAAAATCCATGTCCACATGTTTACAATTTCACGTCAAAAAATGGCTAAAATTCCAGTTGAAATTTTTTCAAAGTCCCTTAAAAATTTTCCAATTTTTGTCCCAATTCTTCCCATTCCCATTGAAACTTTTCAAATCCCTCTCAAAATTGTTGAAATTCTGTTGAAGCTTTTAAAATTCTCTCTAGAATTTTCAAAATCCATGTCCACATGTTTACAATTTCACGTCAAAAAATGGCTAAAATTCCAGTTGAAATTTTTTCAAAGTCCCTTAAAAATTTTCCAATTTTTGTCCCAATTCTTCCCATTCCCATTGAAACTTTTCAAATCCCTCTCCAAATTGTTGAAATTCTGTTGAAGCTTTTAAAATTCTCTCTAGAATTTTCAAAATCCATGTCCACATGTTTACAATTTCACGACAAAAAATGGCTAAAATTCCAGTTGAAACTTTTTCAAAGTCCCTTAAAAATTTTCCAATTTTTGTCCCAATTCTTCCCATTCCCATTGAAACTTTTCAAATCCCTCTCAAAATTGTTGAAATTCTGTTGAAGCTTTTAAAATTCTCTCTAGAATTTTCAAAATCCATGTCCACATGATTACAATTTCACGTCAAAAAATGGCTAAAATTCCAGTTGAAATTTTTTCAAAGTCCCTTAAATATTTTCCAATTTTTGTCCCAATTCTTCCCATTCCCATGGAAACTTTTCAAATCCCTCTCAAAATTGTTGAAATTCTGTTGAAGCTTTTAAAATTCTCTCTAGAATTTTCAAAATCCATGTCCACATGTTTACAATTTCACGTCAGAAAAATTTGTAAAATTCCAGTTGAAATTTTTTCAAAGTCCCTTAAAAATTTTCCAATTTTTGTCCCAATTCTTCCCATTCCCATTGAAACTTTTCAAATCCCTCTCAAAATTGTTGAAATTCTGTTGAAGCTTTTAAAATTCTCTCTAGAATTTTCAAAATCCATGTCCACATGTTTACAATTCCACGTCAAAAAATGGCTAAAATTCCAGTTGAAACTTTTTCAAAGTCCCTTAAAAATTTTCCAATTTTTGTCCCAATTCTTCCCATTCCCATTGAAACTTTTCAAATCCCTCTCAACATTGTTGAAATTCTGTTGAAGCTTTTAAAATTCTCTCTAGAATTTTCAAAATCCATGTCCACATGTTTACAATTTCACGTCAAAAAATGGCTAAAATTCCAGTTGAAATTTTTTCAAAGTCCCTTAAAAATTTTCCAATTTTTGTCCCAATTCTTCCCATTCCCATTGAAACTTTTCAAATCCCTCTCAAAATTGTTGAAATTCTGTTGAAGCTTTTAAAATTCTCTCTAGAATTTTCAAAATCCATGTCCACATGTTTACAATTTCACGTCAAAAAATGGCTAAAATTCCAGTTGAAATTTTTTCAAAGTCCCTTAAAAATTTTCCAATTTTTGTCCCAATTCTTCCCATTCCCATTGAAACTTTTCAAATCCCTCTCAAAATTGTTGAAATTCTGTTGAAGCTTTTAAAATTCTCTCTAGAATTTTCAAAATCCATGTCCACATGTTTACAATTTCACGTCAAAAAATGGCTAAAATTCCAGTTGAAATTTTTTCAAAGTCCCTTAAAAATTTTCCAATTTTTGTCCCAATTCTTCCCATTCCCATTGAAACTTTTCAAATCCCTCTCAAAATTGTTGAAATTCTGTTGAAGCTTTTAAAATTCTCTCTAGAATTTTCAAAATCCATGTCCACATGTTTACAATTCCACGTCAAAAAATGGCTAAAATTCCAGTTGAAATTTTTTCAAAGTCCCTTCAAAATTTTCCAATTTTTGTCCCAATTCTTCCCATTCCCATTGAAACTTTTCAAATCCCTCTCAGAATTGTTGAAATTCTGTTGAAGCTTTTAAAATTCTCTCTAGAATTTTCAAAATCCATGTCCACATGTTTACAATTTCACGTCAAAAAATGGCTAAAATTCCAGTTGAAATTTTTTCAAAGTCCCTTAAATATTTTCCAATTTTTGTCCCAATTCTTCCCATTCCCATTGAAACTTTTCAAATCCCTCTCAACATTGTTGAAATTCTGTTGAAGCTTTTAAAATTCTCTCTAGAATTTTCAAAATCCATGTCCACATGTTTACAATTTCACGACAAAAAATTGCTAAAATTCCAGTTGAAATTTTTTCAAAGTCCCTTAAAAATTTTCCAATTTTTGTCCCAATTCTTCCCATTCCCATCGAAACTTTTCAAATCCCTCTCAAAATTGTTGAAATTCTGTTGAAGCTTTTAAAATTCTCTCTAGAATTTTCAAAATCCATGTCCACATGTTTACAATTTCACGTCAAAAAATGGCTAAAATTCCAGTTGAAATTTTTTCAAAGTCCCTTAAAAATTTTCCAATTTTTGTCCCAATTCTTCCCATTCCCATTGAAACTTTTCAAATCCCTCTCAAAATTGTTGAAATTCTGTTGAAGCTTTTAAAATTCTCTCTAGAATTTTCAAAATCCATGTCCACATGTTTACAATTTCACGTCAAAAAATGGCTAAAATTCCAGTTGAAATTTTTTCAAAGTCCCTTAAAAATTTTCCAATTTTTGTCCCAATTCTTCCCATTCCCATTGAAACTTTTCAAATCCCTCTCAAAATTGTTGAAATTCTGTTGAAGCTTTTAAAATTCTCTCTAGAATTTTCAAAATCCATGTCCACATGTTTACAATTTCACGTCAAAAAATGGCTAAAATTCCAGTTGAAATTTTTTCAAAGTCCCTTAAAAATTTTCCAATTTTTGTCCCAATTCTTCCCATTCCCATTGAAACTTTTCAAATCCCTCTCAAAATTGTTGAAATTCTGTTGAAGCTTTTAAAATTCTCTCTAGAATTTTCAAAATCCATGTCCACATGTTTACAATTTCACGTCAAAAAATGGCTAAAATTCCAGTTGAAATTTTTTCAAAGTCCCTTAAAAATTTTCCAATTTTTGTCCCAATTCTTCCCATTCCCATTGAAACTTTTCAAATCCCTCTCAAAATTGTTGAAATTCTGTTGAAGCTTTTAAAATTCTCTCTAGAATTTTCAAAATCCATGTCCACATGTTTACAATTTCACGACAAAAAATGGCTAAAATTCCAGTTGAAACTTTTTCAAAGTCCCTTAAAAATTTTCCAATTTTTGTCCCAATTCTTCCCATTCCCATTGAAACTTTTCAAATCCCTCTCAAAATTGTTGAAATTCTGTTGAAGCTTTTAAAATTCTCTCTAGAATTTTCAAAATCCATGTCCACATGATTACAATTTCACGTCAAAAAATGGCTAAAATTCCAGTTGAAATTTTTTCAAATTCCCTTAAATATTTTCCAATTTTTGTCCCAATTCTTCCCATTCCCATTGAAACTTTTCAAATCCCTCTCAAAATTGTTGAAATTCTCTTGAAGCTTTTAAAATTCTCTCTAGAATTTTCAAAATCCATGTCCACATGTTTACAATTTCACGTCAGAAAAATTTGTAAAATTCCAGTTGAAATTTTTTCAAAGTCCCTTAAAAATTTTCCAATTTTTGTCCCAATTCTTCCCATTCCCATTGAAACTTTTCAAATCCCTCTCAACATTGTTGAAATTCTGTTGAAGCTTTTAAAATTCTCTCTAGAATTTTCAAAATCCATGTCCACATGTTTACAATTCCACGTCAAAAAATGGCTAAAATTCCAGTTGAAACTTTTTCAAAGTCCCTTAAAAATTTTCCAATTTTTGTCCCAATTCTTCCCATTCCCATTGAAACTTTTCAAATCCCTCTCAACATTGTTGAAATTCTGTTGAAGCTTTTAAAATTCTCTCTAGAATTTTCAAAATCCATGTCCACATGTTTACAATTTCACGTCAAAAAATGGCTAAAATTCCAGTTGAAATTTTTTCAAAGTCCCTTCAAAATTTTCCAATTTTTGTCCCAATTCTTCCCATTCCCATTGAAACTTTTCAAATCCCTCTCAAAATTGTTGAAATTCTGTTGAAGCTTTTAAAATTCTCTCTAGAATTTTCAAAATCCATGTCCACATGTTTACAATTTCACGTCAAAAAATGGCTAAAATTCCAGTTGAAATTTTTTCAAAGTCCCTTAAAAATTTTCCAATTTTTGTCCCAATTCTTCCCATTCCCATTGAAACTTTTCAAATCCCTCTCAAAATTGTTGAAATTCTGTTGAAGCTTTTAAAATTCTCTCTAGAATTTTCAAAATCCATGTCCACATGTTTAAAATTTCACATAAAAAAATGGCTAAAATTCCAGTTGAAATTTTTTCAAAGTCCCTTAAAAATTTTCCAATTTTTGTCCCAATTCTTCCCATTCCCATTGAAACTTTTCAAATCCCTCTCAAAATTGTTGAAATTCTGTTGAAGCTTTTAAAATTCTCTCTAGAATTTTCAAAATCCATGTCCACATGTTTACAATTTCACGACAAAAAATGGCTAAAATTCCAGTTGAAATTTTTTCAAAGTCCCATAAAAATTTTCCAATTTTTGTCCCAATTCTTCCCATTCCCATTGAAACTTTTCAAATCCCTCTCAAAATTGTTGAAATTCTGTTGAAGCTTTTAAAATTCTCTCTAGAATTTTCAAAATCCATGTCCACATGTTTACAATTTCACGACAAAAAATGGCTAAAATTCCAGTTGAAACTTTTTCAAAGTCCCTTAAAAATTTTCCAATTTTTGTCCCAATTCTTCCCATTCCCATTGAAACTTTTCAAATCCCTCTCAAAATTGTTGAAATTCTGTTGAAGCTTTTAAAATTCTCTCTAGAATTTTCAAAATCCATGTCCACATGATTACAATTTCACGTCAAAAAATGGCTAAAATTCCAGTTGAAATTTTTTCAAATTCCCTTAAATATTTTCCAATTTTTGTCCCAATTCTTCCCATTCCCATTGAAACTTTTCAAATCCCTCTCAAAATTGTTGAAATTCTCTTGAAGCTTTTAAAATTCTCTCTAGAATTTTCAAAATCCATGTCCACATGTTTACAATTTCACGTCAGAAAAATTTGTAAAATTCCAGTTGAAATTTTTTCAAAGTCCCTTAAAAATTTTCCAATTTTTGTCCCAATTCTTCCCATTCCCATTGAAACTTTTCAAATCGCTCTCAACATTGTTGAAATTCTGTTGAAGCTTTTAAAATTCTCTCTAGAATTTTCAAAATCCATGTCCACATGTTTACAATTCCACGTCAAAAAATGGCTAAAATTCCAGTTGAAACTTTTTCAAAGTCCCTTAAAAATTTTCCAATTTTTGTCCCAATTCTTCCCATTCCCATTGAAACTTTTCAAATCCCTCTCAACATTGTTGAAATTCTGTTGAAGCTTTTAAAATTCTCTCTAGAATTTTCAAAATCCATGTCCACATGTTTACAATTTCACGTCAAAAAATGGCTAAAATTCCAGTTGAAATTTTTTCAAAGTCCCTTCAAAATTTTCCAATTTTTGTCCCAATTCTTCCCATTCCCATTGAAACTTTTCAAATCCCTCTCAAAATTGTTGAAATTCTGTTGAAGCTTTTAAAATTCTCTCTAGAATTTTCAAAATCCATGTCCACATGTTTACAATTTCACGTCAAAAAATGGCTAAAATTCCAGTTGAAATTTTTTCAAAGTCCCTTAAATATTTTCCAATTTTTGTCCCAATTCTTCCCATTCCCATTGAAACTTTTCAAATCCCTCTCAAAATTGTTGAAATTCTGTTGAAGCTTTTAAAATTCTCTCTAGAATTTTCAAAATCCATGGCCACATGTTTACAATTTCACGTCAAAAAATGGCTAAAATTCCAGTTGAAATTTTTTCAAAGTCCCTTAAAAATTTTCCAATTTTTGTCCCAATTCTTCCCATTCCCATTGAAACTTTTCAAATCCCTCTCAAAATTGTTGAAATTCTCTTGAAGCTTTTAAAATTCTCTCTAGAATTTTCAAAATCCATGTCCACATGTTTACAATTTCACGACAAAAAATTGCTAAAATTCCAGTTGAAATTTTTTCAAAGTCCCTTAAAAATTTTCCAATTTTTGTCCCAATTCTTCCCATTCCCATTGAAACTTTTCAAATCCCTCTCAAAATTGTTGAAATTCTGTTGAAGCTTTTAAAATTCTCTCTAGAATTTTCAAAATCCATGGCCACATGTTTACAATTTCACGTCAAAAAATGGCTAAAATTCCAGTTGAAATTTTTTCAAAGTCCCTTAAAAATTTTCCAATTTTTGTCCCAATTCTTCCCATTCCCATTGAAACTTTTCAAATCGCTCTCAACATTGTTGAAATTCTGTTGAAGCTTTTAAAATTCTCTCTAGAATTTTCAAAATCCATGTCCACATGTTTACAATTTCACGTCAAAAAATGGCTAAAATTCCAGTTGAAATTTTTTCAAAGTCCCTTAAAAATTTTCCAATTTTTGTCCCAATTCTTCCCATTCCCATTGAAACTTTTCAAATCCCTCTCAAAATTGTTGAAATTCTGTTGAAGCTTTTAAAATTCTCTCTAGAATTTTCAAAATCCATGTCCACATGTTTACAATTTCACGTCAAAAAATGGCTAAAATTCCAGTTGAAATTTTTTCAAAGTCCCTTAAAAATTTTCCAATTTTTGTCCCAATTCTTCCCATTCCCATTGAAACTTTTCAAATCCCTCTCAAAATTGTTGAAATTCTCTTGAAGCTTTTAAAATTCTCTCTAGAATTTTCAAAATCCATGTCCACATGTTTACAATTTCACGTCAAAAAATTGCTAATTTCCAGTTGAAACTTTTTCAAAGTCCCTTAAATATTTTCCAATTTTTGTCCCAATTCTTCCCATTCCCATTGAAACTTTTCAAATCCCTCTCAAAATTGTTGAAATTCTGTTAAAGCTTTTAAAATTCTCTCTAGAATTTTCAAAATCCATGTCCACATGTTTACAATTTCACGTCAAAAAATGGCTAAAATTCCAGTTGAAATTTTTTCAAAGTCCCTTAAAAATTTTCCAATTTTTGTCCCAATTCTTCCCATTCCCATTGAAACTTTTCAAATCCCTCTCAAAATTGTTGAAATTCTGTTGAAGCTTTTAAAATTCTCTCTAGAATTTTCAAAATCCATGTCCACATGTTTAAAATTTCACATAAAAAAATGGCTAAAATTCCAGTTGAAATTTTTTCAAAGTCCCTTAAAAATTTTCCAATTTTTGTCCCAATTCTTCCCATTCCCATTGAAACTTTTCAAATCCCTCTCAAAATTGTTGAAATTCTGTTGAAGCTTTTAAAATTCTCTCTAGAATTTTCAAAATCCATGTCCACATGTTTACAATTTCACGTCAAAAAATGGCTAAAATTCCAGTTGAAATTTTTTCAAAGTCCCTTCAAAATTTTCCAATTTTTGTCCCAATTCTTCCCATTCCCATTGAAACTTTTCAAATCCCTCTCCAAATTGTTGAAATTCTGTTGAAGCTTTTAAAATTCTCTCTAGAATTTTCAAAATCCATGTCCACATGTTTACAATTTCACGTCAAAAAATGGCTAAAATTCCAGTTGAAATTTTTTCAAAGTCCCTTAAATATTTTCCAATTTTTGTCCCAATTCTTCCCATTCCCATTGAAACTTTTCAAATCCCTCTCAAAATTGTTGAAATTCTGTTGAAGCTTTTAAAATTCTCTCTAGAATTTTCAAAATCCATGTCCACATGTTTACAATTTCACGTCAAAAAATGGCTAAAATTCCAGTTGAAATTTTTTCAAAGTCCCTTAAAAATTTTCCAATTTTTGTCCCAATTAGTCCCATTCCCATTGAAACTTTTCAAATCCCTCTCAAAATTGTTGAAATTCTGTTGAAGCTTTTAAAATTCTCTCTAGAATTTTCAAAATCCATGTCCACATGTTTACAATTTCACGTCAAAAAATGGCTAAAATTCCAGTTGAAATTTTTTCAAAGTCCCTTAAATATTTTCCAATTTTTGTCCCAATTCTTCCCATTCCCATTGAAACTTTTCAAATCCCTCTCAACATTGTTGAAATTCTGTTGAAGCTTTTAAAATTCTCTCTAGAATTTTCAAAATCCATGTCCACATGTTTACAATTTCACGTCAAAAAATGGCTAAAATTCCAGTTGAAATTTTTTCAAAGTCCCTTAAAAATTTTCCAATTTTTGTCCCAATTCTTCCATTCCCATTGAAACTTTTCAAATCCCTCTCAAAATTGTTGAAATTCTGTTGAAGCTTTTAAAATTCTCTCTAGAATTTTCAAAATCCATGTCCACATGTTTACAATTTCACGTCAAAAAATTGCTAAAATTCCAGTTGAAATTTTTTCAAAGTCCCTTCAAAATTTTCCAATTTTTGTCCCAATTCTTCCCATTCCCATCGAAACTTTTCAAATCCCTCTCAAAATTGTTGAAATTCTGTTGAAGCTTTTAAAATTCTCTCTAGAATTTTCAAAATCCATGGCCACATGTTTACAATTTCACGTCAAAAAATGGCTAAAATTCCAGTTGAAATTTTTTCAAAGTCCCTTAAATATTTTCCAATTTTTGTCCCAATTCTTCCCATTCCCATTGAAACTTTTCAAATCCCTCTCAAAATTGTTGAAATTCTGTTGAAGCTTTTAAAATTCTCTCTAGAATTTTCAAAATCCATGTCCACATGTTTACAATTTCACGTCAAAAAATGGCTAAAATTCCAGTTGAAATTTTTTCAAAGTCCCTTAAAAATTTTCCAATTTTTGTCCCAATTCGTCCCATTCCCATTGAAACTTTTCAAATCCCTCTCAAAATTGTTGAAATTCTCTTGAAGCTTTTAAAATTCTCTCTAGAATTTTCAAAATCCATGTCCACATGTTTACAATTTCACGTCAAAAATGGCTAAAATTCCAGTTGAAATTTTTTCAAAGTCCCTTAAAAATTTTCCAATTTTTGTCCCAATTCTTCCCATTCCCATTGAAACTTTTCAAATCCCTCTCAACATTGTTGAAATTCTGTTGAAGCTTTTAAAATTCTCTCTAGAATTTTCAAAATCCATGTCCACATGTTTACAATTTCACGTCAAAAAATGGCTAAAATTCCAGTTGAAATTTTTTCAAAGTCCCTTCAAAATTTTCCAATTTTTGTCCCAATTCTTCCATTCCCATTGAAACTTTTCAAATCCCTCTCAAAATTGTTGAAATTCTGTTGAAGCTTTTAAAATTCTCTCTAGAATTTTCAAAATCCATGTCCACATGTTTACAATTTCACGACAAAAAATGGCTAAAATTCCAGTTGAAACTTTTTCAAAGTCCCTTAAAAATTTTCCAATTTTTGTCCCAATTCTTCCCATTCCCATTGAAACTTTTCAAATCCCTCTCAACGTTGTTGAAATTCTGTTGAAGCTTTTAAAATTCTCTCTAGAATTTTCAAAATCCATGTCCACATGTTTACAATTTCACGTCAAAAAATGGCTAAAATTCCAGTTGAAATTTTTTCAAAGTCCCTTAAATATTTTCCAATTTTTGTCCCAATTCTTCCCATTCCCATTGAAACTTTTCAAATCCCTCTCAAAATTGTTGAAATTCTGTTGAAGCTTTTAAAATTCTCTCTAGAATTTTCAAAATCCATGTCCACATGTTTACAATTTCACGTCAGAAAAATTTGTAAAATTCCAGTTGAAATTTTTTCAAAGTCCCTTAAAAATTTTCCAATTTTTGTCCCAATTCTTCCCATTCCCATTGAAACTTTTCAAATCCCTCTCAACATTGTTGAAATTCTGTTGAAGCTTTTAAAATTCTCTCTAGAATTTTCAAAATCCATGTCCACATGTTTACAATTTCACGTCAAAAAATGGCTAAAATTCCAGTTGAAATTTTTCAAAGTCCCTTAAAAATTTTCCAATTTTTGTCCCAATTCTTCCCATTCCCATTGAAACTTTTCAAATCCCTCTCCAAATTGTTGAAATTCTGTTGAAGCTTTTAAAATTCTCTCTAGAATTTTCAAAATCCATGTCCACATGTTTACAATTTCACGACAAAAAATTGCTAAAATTCCAGTTGAAATTTTTTCAAAGTCCCTTAAAAATTTTCCAATTTTTGTCCCAATTCTTCCCATTCCCATTGAAACTTTTCAAATCCCTCTCAAAATTGTTGAAATTCTGTTGAAGCTTTTAAAATTCTCTCTAGAATTTTCAAAATCCATGTCCACATGTTTACAATTTCATGTCAAAAAATGGCTAAAATTCCAGTTGAAATTTTTTCAAAGTCCCTTCAAAATTTTCCAATTTTTGTCCCAATTCTTCCCATTCCCATTGAAACTTTTCAAATCCCTCTCAAAATTGTTGAAATTCTGTTGAAGCTTTTAAAATTCTCTCTAGAATTTTCAAAATCCATGTCCACATGTTTAAAATTTCACATAAAAAAATGGCTAAAATTCCAGTTGAAATTTTTTCAAAGTCCCTTAAAAATTTTCCAATTTTTGTCCCAATTCTTCCCATTCCCATTGAAACTTTTCAAATCCCTCTCAAAATTGTTGAAATTCTGTTGAAGCTTTTAAAATTCTCTCTAGAATTTTCAAAATCCATGTCCACATGTTTACAATTTCACGTCAAAAAATGGCTAAAATTCCAGTTGAAATTTTTTCAAAGTCCCTTAAAAATTTTCCAATTTTTGTCCCAATTCTTCCCATTCCCATTGAAACTTTTCAAATCCCTCTCAAAATTGTTGAAATTCTGTTGAAGCTTTTAAAATTCTCTCTAGAATTTTCAAAATCCATGTCCACATGTTTACAATTTCACGTCAAAAAATGGCTAAAATTCCAGTTGAAATTTTTTCAAAGTCCCTTAAAAATTTTCCAATTTTTGTCCCAATTCTTCCCATTCCCATTGAAACTTTTCAAATCCCTCTCAAAATTGTTGAAATTCTGTTGAAGCTTTTAAAATTCTCTCTAGAATTTTCAAAATCCATGTCCACATGTTTACAATTTCACGACAAAAAATGGCTAAAATTCCAGTTGAAACTTTTTCAAAGTCCCTTAAAAATTTTCCAATTTTTGTCCCAATTCTTCCCATTCCCATTGAAACTTTTCAAATCCCTCTCAAAATTGTTGAAATTCTGTTGAAGCTTTTAAAATTCTCTCTAGAATTTTCAAAATCCATGTCCACATGATTACAATTTCACGTCAAAAAATGGCTAAAATTCCAGTTGAAATTTTTTCAAATTCCCTTAAATATTTTCCAATTTTTGTCCCAATTCTTCCCATTCCCATTGAAACTTTTCAAATCCCTCTCAAAATTGTTGAAATTCTGTTGAAGCTTTTAAAATTCTCTCTAGAATTTTCAAAATCCATGTCCACATGTTTACAATTTCACGTCAGAAAAATTTGTAAAATTCCAGTTGAAACTTTTTCAAAGTCCCTTAAAAATTTTCCAATTTTTGTCCCAATTCTTCCCATTCCCATTGAAACTTTTCAAATCCCTCTCAACATTGTTGAAATTCTGTTGAAGCTTTTAAAATTCTCTCTAGAATTTTCAAAATCCATGTCCACATGTTTACAATTCCACGTCAAAAAATGGCTAAAATTCCAGTTGAAACTTTTTCAAAGTCCCTTAAAAATTTTCCAATTTTTGTCCCAATTCTTCCCATTCCCATTGAAACTTTTCAAATCCCTCTCAAAATTGTTGAAATTCTGTTGAAGCTTTTAAAATTCTCTCTAGAATTTTCAAAATCCATGTCCACATGTTTACAATTTCACGTCAAAAAATGGCTAAAATTCCAGTTGAAACTTTTTCAAAGTCCCTTAAAAATTTTCCAATTTTTGTCCCAATTCTTCCCATTCCCATTGAAACTTTTCAAATCCCTCTCAAAATTGTTGAAATTCTCTTGAAGCTTTTAAAATTCTCTCTAGAATTTTCAAAATCCATGTCCACATGTTTACAATTTCACGTCAAAAAATTGCTAAAATTCCAGTTGAAACTTTTTCAAAGTCCCTTCAAAATTTTCCAATTTTTGTCCCAATTCTTCCCATTCCCATTGAAACTTTTCAAATCCCTCTCAAAAGTGTTGAAATTCTGTTGAAGCTTTTAGATTTCTCTCTAGAATTTTCAAAATCCATGTCCACATGTTTACATTTTCACGTCAAAAAATGGCTAAAATTCCAGTTGAAATTTTTTCAAAGTCCCTTAAAAATTTTCCAATTTTTGTCCCAATTCTTCCCATTCCCATTGAAACTTTTCAAATCCCTCTCAAAATTGTTGAAATTCTGTTGAAGCTTTTAAAATTCTCTCTAGAATTTTCAAAATCCATGGCCACATGTTTACAATTTCACGTCAAAAAATGGCTAAAATTCCAGTTGAAATTTTTTCAAAGTCCCTTAAAAATTTTCCAATTTTTGTCCCAATTCTTCCCATTCCCATTGAAACTTTTCAAATCGCTCTCAACATTGTTGAAATTCTGTTGAAGCTTTTAAAATTCTCTCTAGAATTTTCAAAATCCATGTCCACATGTTTACAATTTCACGTCAAAAAATGGCTAAAATTCCAGTTGAAATTTTTTCAAAGTCCCTTAAAAATTTTCCAATTTTTGTCCCAATTCTTCCCATTCCCATTGAAACTTTTCAAATCCCTCTCAAAATTGTTGAAATTCTGTTGAAGCTTTTAAAATTCTCTCTAGAATTTTCAAAATCCATGTCCACATGTTTACAATTTCACGTCAAAAAATGGCTAAAATTCCAGTTGAAATTTTTTCAAAGTCCCTTAAAAATTTTCCAATTTTTGTCCCAATTCTTCCCATTCCCATTGAAACTTTTCAAATCCCTCTCAAAATTGTTGAAATTCTGTTGAAGCTTTTAAAATTCTCTCTAGAATTTTCAAAATCCATGTCCACATGTTTACAATTTCACGTCAAAAAATGGCTAAAATTCCAGTTGAAATTTTTTCAAAGTCCCTTAAAAATTTTCCAATTTTTGTCCCAATTCTTCCCATTCCCATTGAAACTTTTCAAATCCCTCTCAAAATTGTTGAAATTCTGTTGAAGCTTTTAAAATTCTCTCTAGAATTTTCAAAATCCATGTCCACATGTTTAAAATTTCACGTCAAAAAATGGCTAAAATTCCAGTTGAAATTTTTTCAAAGTCCCTTAAAAATTTTCCAATTTTTGTCCCAATTCTTCCCATTCCCATTGAAACTTTTCAAATCCCTCTCAAAATTGTTGAAATTCTGTTGAAGCTTTTAAAATTCTCTCTAGAATTTTCAAAATCCATGTCCACATGTTTACAATTTCACGTCAAAAAATGGCTAAAATTCCAGTTGAAATTTTTTCAAAGTCCCTTAAAAATTTTCCAATTTTTGTCCCAATTCTTCCCATTCCCATTGAAACTTTTCAAATCCCTCTCAAAATTGTTGAAATTCTGTTGAAGCTTTTAAAATTCTCTCTAGAATTTTCAAAATCCATGTCCACATGTTTACAATTTCACGTCAAAAAATGGCTAAAATTCCAGTTGAAATTTTTTCAAAGTCCCTTAAAAATTTTCCAATTTTTGTCCCAATTCTTCCCATTCCCATTGAAACTTTTCAAATCCCTCTCAAAATTGTTGAAATTCTGTTGAAGCTTTTAAAATTCTCTCTAGAATTTTCAAAATCCATGTCCACATGTTTACAATTTCACGACAAAAAATGGCTAAAATTCCAGTTGAAACTTTTTCAAAGTCCCTTAAAAATTTTCCAATTTTTGTCCCAATTCTTCCCATTCCCATTGAAACTTTTCAAATCCCTCTCAACGTTGTTGAAATTCTGTTGAAGCTTTTAAAATTCTCTCTAGAATTTTCAAAATCCATGTCCACATGATTACAATTTCACGTCAAAAAATGGCTAAAATTCCAGTTGAAATTTTTTCAAATTCCCTTAAATATTTTCCAATTTTTGTCCCAATTCTTCCCATTCCCATTGAAACTTTTCAAATCCCTCTCAAAATTGTTGAAATTCTGTTGAAGCTTTTAAAATTCTCTCTAGAATTTTCAAAATCCATGTCCACATGTTTACAATTTCACGTCAGAAAAATTTGTAAAATTCCAGTTGAAATTTTTTCAAAGTCCCTTAAAAATTTTCCAATTTTTGTCCCAATTCTTCCCATTCCCATTGAAACTTTTCAAATCCCTCTCAACATTGTTGAAATTCTGTTGAAGCTTTTAAAATTCTCTCTAGAATTTTCAAAATCCATGTCCACATGTTTACAATTCCACGTCAAAAAATGGCTAAAATTCCAGTTGAAACTTTTTCAAAGTCCCTTAAAAATTTTCCAATTTTTGTCCCAATTCTTCCCATTCCCATTGAAACTTTTCAAATCCCTCTCAAAATTGTTGAAATTCTGTTGAAGCTTTTAAAATTCTCTCTAGAATTTTCAAAATCCATGTCCACATGTTTACAATTTCACGTCAAACAATGGCTAAAATTCCAGTTGAAACTTTTTCAAAGTCCCTTAAAAATTTTCCAATTTTTGTCCCAATTCTTCCCATTCCCATTGAAACTTTTCAAATCCCTCTCAAAATTGTTGAAATTCTCTTGAAGCTTTTAAAATTCTCTCTAGAATTTTCAAAATCCATGTCCACATGTTTACAATTTCACGTCAAAAAATTGCTAAAATTCCAGTTGAAACTTTTTCAAAGTCCCTTAAAAATTTTCCAATTTTTGTCCCAATTCTTCCCATTCCCATTGAAACTTTTCAAATCCCTCTCAAAAGTGTTGAAATTCTGTTGAAGCTTTTAGATTTCTCTCTAGAATTTTCAAAATCCATGTCCACATGTTTACATTTTCACGTCAAAAAATGGCTAAAATTCCAGTTGAAATTTTTTCAAAGTCCCTTAAATATTTTCCAATTTTTGTCCCAATTCTTCCCATTCCCATTGAAACTTTTCAAATCCCTCTCAAAATTGTTGAAATTCTGTTGAAGCTTTTAAAATTCTCTCTAGAATTTTCAAAATCCATGTCCACATGTTTACAATTTCACGTCAAAAAATGGCTAAAATTCCAGTTGAAATTTTTTCAAAGTCCCTTAAAAATTTTCCAATTTTTGTCCCAATTCTTCCCATTCCCATTGAAACTTTTCAAATCGCTCTCAACATTGTTGAAATTCTGTTGAAGCTTTTAAAATTCTCTCTAGAATTTTCAAAATCCATGTCCACATGTTTACAATTTCACGTCAAAAAATTGCTAAAATTCCAGTTGAAATTTTTTCAAAGTCCCTTAAAAATTTTCCAATTTTTGTCCCAATTCTTCCCATTCCCATTGAAACTTTTCAAATCCCTCTCAAAATTGTTGAAATTCTGTTGAAGCTTTTAAAATTCTCTCTAGAATTTTCAAAATCCATGGCCACATGTTTACAATTTCTCGACAAAAAATGGCTAAAATTCCAGTTGAAACTTTTTCAAAGTCCCTTAAAAATTTTCCAATTTTTGTCCCAATTCTTCCCATTCCCATTGAAACTTTTCAAATCCCTCTCAAAATTGTTGAAATTCTCTTGAAGCTTTTAAAATTCTCTCTAGAATTTTCAAAATCCATGTCCACATGATTACAATTTCACGTCAAAAAATGGCTAAAATTCCAGTTGAAATTTTTTCAAAGTCCCTTAAATATTTTCCAATTTTTGTCCCAATTCTTCCCATTCCCATTGAAACTTTTCAAATCGCTCTCAACATTGTTGAAATTCTGTTGAAGCTTTTAAAATTCTCTCTAGAATTTTCAAAATCCATGTCCACATGTTTACAATTTCACGTCAAAAAATTGCTAAAATTCCAGTTGAAATTTTTTCAAAGTCCCTTAAAAATTTTCCAATTTTTGTCCCAATTCTTCCCATTCCCATTGAAACTTTTCAAATCCCTCTCAACATTGTTGAAATTCTCTTGAAGCTTTTAAAATTCTCTCTAGAATTTTCAAAATCCATGTCCACATGTTTACAATTTCACGACAAAAAATTGCTAAAATTCCAGTTGAAATTTTTTCAAAGTCCCTTAAAAATTTTCCAATTTTTGTCCCAATTCTTCCCATTCCCATTGAAACTTTTCAAATCCCTCTCAAAATTGTTGAAATTCTGTTGAAGCTTTTAAAATTCTCTCTAGAATTTTCAAAATCCATGGCCACATGTTTACAATTTCACGACAAAAAATGGCTAAAATTCCAGTTGAAACTTTTTCAAAGTCCCTTAAAAATTTTCCAATTTTTGTCCCAATTCTTCCCATTCCCATTGAAACTTTTCAAATCCCTCTCAAAATTGTTGAAATTCTCTTGAAGCTTTTAAAATTCTCTCTAGAATTTTCAAAATCCATGTCCACATGATTACAATTTCACGTCAAAAAATGGCTAAAATTCCAGTTGAAATTTTTTCAAAGTCCCTTAAATATTTTCCAATTTTTGTCCCAATTCTTCCCATTCCCATTGAAACTTTTCAAATCCCTCTCAAAATTGTTGAAATTCTGTTGAAGCTTTTAAAATTCTCTCTAGAATTTTCAAAATCCATGTCCACATGTTTACAATTTCACGTCAAAAAATTGCTAAAATTCCAGTTGAAACTTTTTCAAAGTCCCTTAAAAATTTTCCAATTTTTGTCCCAATTCTTCCCATTCCCATTGAAACTTTTCAAATCCCTCTCAAAATTGTTGAAATTCTGTTGAAGCTTTTAAAATTCTCTCTAGAATTTTCAAAATCCATGTCCACATGTTTACAATTTCACGTCAAAAAATGGCTAAAATTCCAGTTGAAACTTTTTCAAAGTCCCTTAAAAATTTTCCAATTTTTGTCCCAATTCTTCCCATTCCCATTGAAACTTTTCAAATCCCTCTCAAAATTGTTGAAATTCTGTTGAAGCTTTTAAAATTCTCTCTAGAATTTTCAAAATCCATGTCCACATGTTTACAATTTCACGTCAAAAAATTGCTAAAATTCCAGTTGAAACTTTTTCAAAGTCCCTTAAAAATTTTCCAATTTTTGTCCCAATTCTTCCCATTCCCATTGAAACTTTTCAAATCCCTCTCAAAAGTGTTGAAATTCTGTTGAAGCTTTTAGATTTCTCTCTAGAATTTTCAAAATCCATGTCCACATGTTTACAATTTCACGTCAAAAAATGGCTAAAATTCCAGTTGAAATTTTTTCAAAGTCCCTTAAATATTTTCCAATTTTTGTCCCAATTCTTCCCATTCCCATTGAAACTTTTCAAATCCCTCTCAAAATTGTTGAAATTCTGTTGAAGCTTTTAAAATTCTCTCTAGAATTTTCAAAATCCATGGCCACATGTTTACAATTTCACGTCAAAAAATGGCTAAAATTCCAGTTGAAATTTTTTCAAAGTCCCTTAAAAATTTTCCAATTTTTGTCCCAATTCTTCCCATTCCCATTGAAACTTTTCAAATCCCTCTCAACATTGTTGAAATTCTGTTGAAGCTTTTAAAATTCTCTCTAGAATTTTCAAAATCCATGTCCACATGTTTACAATTTCACGTCAAAAAATTGCTAAAATTCCACTTGAAATTTTTTCAAAGTCCCTTAAAAATTTTCCAATTTTTGTCCCAATTCTTCCCATTCCCATTGAAACTTTTCAAATCCCTCTCAAAATTGTTGAAATTCTCTTGAAGCTTTTAAAATTCTCTCTAGAATTTTCAAAATCCATGTCCACATGTTTACAATTTCACGACAAAAAATTGCTAAAATTCCAGTTGAAATTTTTTCAAAGTCCCTTAAAAATTTTCCAATTTTTGTCCCAATTCTTCCCATTCCCATTGAAACTTTTCAAATCCCTCTCAAAATTGTTGAAATTCTGTTGAAGCTTTTAAAATTCTCTCTAGAATTTTCAAAATCCATGGCCACATGTTTACAATTTCACGTCAAAAAATTGCTAAAATTCCAGTTGAAATTTTTTCAAAGTCCCTTAAAAATTTTCCAATTTTTGTCCCAATTCTTCCCATTCCCATTGAAACTTTTCAAATCCCTCTCAACATTGTTGAAATTCTCTTGAAGCTTTTAAAATTCTCTCTAGAATTTTCAAAATCCATGTCCAAATGTTTACAATTTCACGTCAAAAAATTGCTAAAATTCCAGTTGAAATTTTTTCAAAGTCCCTTAAAAATTTTCCAATTTTTGTCCCAATTCTTCCCATTCCCACTGAAACTTTTCAAATCCCTCTCAAAATTGTTGAAATTCTGTTGAAGCTTTTAAAATTCTCTCTAGAATTTTCAAAATCCATGTCCACATGTTTACAATTCCACGTCAAAAAATGGCTAAAATTCCAGTTGAAACTTTTTCTAAGTCCCTTCAAAATTTTCCAATTTTTGTCCCAATTCTTCCCATTCCCACTGAATCTTTTCAAATCCCTCTCAAAATTGTTGAAATTCTGTTGAAGCTTTTAAAATTCTCTCTAGAATTTTCAAAATCCATGTCCACATGTTTACAATTTCACGACAAAAAATGGCTAAAATTCCAGTTGAAACTTTTTCAAAGTCCCTTAAAAATTTTCCAATTTTTGTCCCAATTCTTCCCATTCCCATTGAAACTTTTCAAATCCCTCTCAAAAGTGTTGAAATTCTGTTGAAGCTTTTAGATTTCTCTCTAGAATTTTCAAAATCCATGTCCACATGTTTACAATTTCACGTCAAAACATGGCTAAAATTCCAGTTGAAATTTTTTCAAAGTCCCTTAAATATTTTCGAATTTTTGTCCCAATTCTTCCCATTCCCATTGAAACTTTTCAAATCCCTCTCAAAATTGTTGAAATTCTGTTGAAGCTTTTAAAATTCTCTCTAGAATTTTCAAAATCCATGTCCACATGTTTACAATTTCACGTCAAAAAATGGCTAAAATTCCAGTTGAAATTTTTTCAAAGTCCCTTAAAAATTTTCCAATTTTTGTCCCAATTCTTCCCATTCCCATTGAAACTTTTCAAATCCCTCTCAAAATTGTTGAAATTCTGTTGAAGCTTTTAAAATTCTCTCTAGAATTTTCAAAATCCATGTCCACATGTTTACAATTTCACGTCAAAAAATTGCTAAAATTCCAGTTGAAATTTTTTCAAAGTCCCTTAAAAATTTTCCAATTTTTGTCCCAATTCTTCCCATTCCCATTGAAACTTTTCAAATCCCTCTCAAAATTGTTGAAATTCTGTTGAAGCTTTTAAAATTCTCTCTAGAATTTTCAAAATCCATGTCCACATGTTTACAATTTCACGACAAAAAATTGCTAAAATTCCAGTTGAAATTTTTTCAAAGTCCCTTAAAAATTTTCCAATTTTTGTCCCAATTCTTCCCATTCCCATTGAAACTTTTCAAATCCCTCTCAAAATTGTTGAAATTCTGTTGAAGCTTTTAAAATTCTCTCTAGAATTTTCAAAATCCATGGCCACATGTTTACAATTTCACGTCAAAAAATTGCTAAAATTCCAGTTGAAATTTTTTCAAAGTCCCTTAAAAATTTTCCAATTTTTGTCCCAATTCTTCCCATTCCCATTGAAACTTTTCAAATCCCTCTCAACATTGTTGAAATTCTCTTGAAGCTTTTAAAATTCTCTCTAGAATTTTCAAAATCCATGTCCAAATGTTTACAATTTCACGTCAAAAAATTGCTAAAATTCCAGTTGAAATTTTTTCAAAGTCCCTTAAAAATTTTCCAATTTTTGTCCCAATTCTTCCCATTCCCACTGAAACTTTTCAAATCCCTCTCAAAATTGTTGAAATTCTGTTGAAGCTTTTAAAATTCTCTCTAGAATTTTCAAAATCCATGTCCACATGTTTACAATTCCACGTCAAAAAATGGCTAAAATTCCAGTTGAAACTTTTTCTAAGTCCCTTCAAAATTTTCCAATTTTTGTCCCAATTCTTCCCATTCCCACTGAATCTTTTCAAATCCCTCTCAAAATTGTTGAAATTCTGTTGAAGCTTTTAAAATTCTCTCTAGAATTTTCAAAATCCATGTCCACATGTTTACAATTTCACGACAAAAAATGGCTAAAATTCCAGTTGAAACTTTTTCAAAGTCCCTTAAAAATTTTCCAATTTTTGTCCCAATTCTTCCCATTCCCATTGAAACTTTTCAAATCCCTCTCAACGTTGTTGAAATTCTGTTGAAGCTTTTAAAATTCTCTCTAGAATTTTCAAAATCCATGTCCACATGATTACAATTTCACGTCAAAAAATGGCTAAAATTCCAGTTGAAATTTTTTCCAAGTCCCTTAAATATTTTCCAATTTTTGTCCCAATTCTTCCCATTCCCATTGAAACTTTTCAAATCCCTCTCAAAATTGTTGAAATTCTGTTGAAGCTTTTAAAATTCTCTCTAGAATTTTCAAAATCCATGTCCACATGTTTACAATTTCACGTCAAAAAATGGCTAAAATTCCAGTTGAAACTTTTTCAAAGTCCCTTAAAAATTTTCCAATTTTTGTCCCAATTCTTCCCATTCCCATTGAAACTTTTCAAATCCCTCTCAAAAGTGTTGAAATTCTGTTGAAGCTTTTAGATTTCTCTCTAGAATTTTCAAAATCCATGTCCACATGTTTACAATTCCACGTCAAAAAATGGCTAAAATTCCAGTTGAAACTTTTTCAAAGTCCCTTAAAAATTTTCCAATTTTTGTCCCAATTCTTCCCATTCCCATTGAAACTTTTCAAATCCCTCTCAAAATTGTTGAAATTCTGTTGAAGCTTTTAAAATTCTCTCTAGAATTTTCAAAATCCATGTCCACATGTTTACAATTTCACGTCAAAAAATGGCTAAAATTCCAGTTGAAATTTTTTCAAAGTCCCTTAAAAATTTTCCAATTTTTGTCCCAATTCTTCCCATTCCCATTGAAACTTTTCAAATCCCTCTCAAAATTGTTGAAATTCTGTTGAAGCTTTTAAAATTCTCTCTAGAATTTTCAAAATCCATGTCCACATGTTTACAATTTCACGTCAAAAAATGGCTAAAATTCCAGTTGAAATTTTTTCAAAGTCCCTTAAATATTTTCCAATTTTTGTCCCAATTCTTCCCATTCCCATTGAAACTTTTCAAATCCCTCTCAAAATTGTTGAAATTCTGTTGAAGCTTTTAAAATTCTCTCTAGAATTTTCAAAATCCATGGCCACATGTTTACAATTTCACGTCAAAAAATTGCTAAAATTCCAGTTGAAATTTTTTCAAAGTCCCTTAAAAATTTTCCAATTTTTGTCCCAATTCTTCCCATTCCCATTGAAACTTTTCAAATCCCTCTCAACATTGTTGAAATTCTCTTGAAGCTTTTAAAATTCTCTCTAGAATTTTCAAAATCCATGTCCAAATGTTTACAATTTCACGTCAAAAAATTGCTAAAATTCCAGTTGAAATTTTTTCAAAGTCCCTTAAAAATTTTCCAATTTTTGTCCCAATTCTTCCCATTCCCACTGAAACTTTTCAAATCCCTCTCAAAATTGTTGAAATTCTGTTGAAGCTTTTAAAATTCTCTCTAGAATTTTCAAAATCCATGTCCACATGTTTACAATTCCACGTCAAAAAATGGCTAAAATTCCAGTTGAAACTTTTTCTAAGTCCCTTCAAAATTTTCCAATTTTTGTCCCAATTCTTCCCATTCCCACTGAATCTTTTCAAATCCCTCTCAAAATTGTTGAAATTCTGTTGAAGCTTTTAAAATTCTCTCTAGAATTTTCAAAATCCATGTCCACATGTTTACAATTTCACGACAAAAAATGGCTAAAATTCCAGTTGAAACTTTTTCAAAGTCCCTTAAAAATTTTCCAATTTTTGTCCCAATTCTTCCCATTCCCATTGAAACTTTTCAAATCCCTCTCAACGTTGTTGAAATTCTGTTGAAGCTTTTAAAATTCTCTCTAGAATTTTCAAAATCCATGTCCACATGTTTACAATTTCACGTCAAAAAATGGCTAAAATTCCAGTTGAAATTTTTTCCAAGTCCCTTAAATATTTTCCAATTTTTGTCCCAATTCTTCCCATTCCCATTGAAACTTTTCAAATCCCTCTCAAAATTGTTGAAATTCTGTTGAAGCTTTTAAAATTCTCTCTAGAATTTTCAAAATCCATGTCCACATGTTTACAATTTCACGTCAAAAAATTGCTAAAATTCCAGTTGAAACTTTTTCAAAGTCCCTTAAAAATTTTCCAATTTTTGTCCCAATTCTTCCCATTCCCATTGAAACTTTTCAAATCCCTCTCAAAAGTGTTGAAATTCTGTTGAAGCTTTTAGATTTCTCTCTAGAATTTTCAAAATCCATGTCCACATGTTTACAATTCCACGTCAAAAAATGGCTAAAATTCCAGTTGAAACTTTTTCAAAGTCCCTTAAAAATTTTCCAATTTTTGTCCCAATTCTTCCCATTCCCATTGAAACTTTTCAAATCCCTCTCAAAATTGTTGAAATTCTGTTGAAGCTTTTAAAATTCTCTCTAGAATTTTCAAAATCCATGTCCACATGTTTACAATTTCACGTCAAAAAATGGCTAAAATTCCAGTTGAAACTTTTTCAAAGTCCCTTAAAAATTTTCCAATTTTTGTCCCAATTCTTCCCATTCCCATTGAAACTTTTCAAATCCCTCTCAAAATTGTTGAAATTCTGTTGAAGCTTTTAAAATTCTCTCTAGAATTTTCAAAATCCATGTCCACATGTTTACAATTTCACGTCAAAAAATTGCTAAAATTCCAGTTGAAACTTTTTCAAAGTCCCTTAAAAATTTTCCAATTTTTGTCCCAATTCTTCCCATTCCCATTGAAACTTTTCAAATCCCTCTCAAAAGTGTTGAAATTCTGTTGAAGCTTTTAGATTTCTCTCTAGAATTTTCAAAATCCATGTCCACATGTTTACAATTTCACGTCAAAAAATGGCTAAAATTCCAGTTGAAATTTTTTCAAAGTCCCTTAAATATTTTCCAATTTTTGTCCCAATTCTTCCCATTCCCATTGAAACTTTTCAAATCCCTCTCAAAATTGTTGAAATTCTGTTGAAGCTTTTAAAATTCTCTCTAGAATTTTCAAAATCCATGTCCACATGTTTACAATTTCACGTCAAAAAATGGCTAAAATTCCAGTTGAAATTTTTTCAAAGTCCCTTAAAAATTTTCCAATTTTTGTCCCAATTCTTCCCATTCCCATTGAAACTTTTCAAATCCCTCTCAACATTGTTGAAATTCTGTTGAAGCTTTTAAAATTCTCTCTAGAATTTTCAAAATCCATGTCCACATGTTTACAATTTCACGTCAAAAAATTGCTAAAATTCCAGTTGAAATTTTTTCAAAGTCCCTTAAAAAATTTCCAATTTTTGTCCCAATTCTTCCCATTCCCATTGAAACTTTTCAAATCCCTCTCAAAATTGTTGAAATTCTCTTGAAGCTTTTAAAATTCTCTCTAGAATTTTCAAAATCCATGTCCACATGTTTACAATTTCACGACAAAAAATTGCTAAAATTCCAGTTGAAATTTTTTCAAAGTCCCTTAAAAATTTTCCAATTTTTGTCCCAATTCTTCCCATTCCCATTGAAACTTTTCAAATCCCTCTCAAAATTGTTGAAATTCTGTTGAAGCTTTTAAAATTCTCTCTAGAATTTTCAAAATCCATGGCCACATGTTTACAATTTCACGTCAAAAAATTGCTAAAATTCCAGTTGAAATTTTTTCAAAGTCCCTTAAAAATTTTCCAATTTTTGTCCCAATTCTTCCCATTCCCATTGAAACTTTTCAAATCCCTCTCCAAATTGTTGAAATTCTGTTGAAGCTTTTAAAATTCTCTCTAGAATTTTCAAAATCCATGTCCACATGTTTACAATTTCACGTCAAAAAATTGCTAATTTCCAGTTGAAACTTTTTCAAAGTCCCTTAAAAATTTTCCAATTTTTGTCCCAATTCTTCCCATTCCCACTGAAACTTTTCAAATCCCTCTCAAAATTGTTGAAATTCTGTTGAAGCTTTTAAAATTCTCTCTAGAATTTTCAAAATCCATGTCCACATGTTTACAATTCCACGTCAAAAAATGGCTAAAATTCCAGTTGAAACTTTTTCAAAGTCCCTTAAAAATTTTCCAATTTTTGTCCCAATTCTTCCCATTCCCATTGAAACTTTTCAAATCCCTCTCAAAATTGTTGAAATTCTCTTGAAGCTTTTAAAATTCTCTCTAGAATTTTCAAAATCCATGTCCACATGTTTACAATTTCACGTCAAAAAATTGCTAAAATTCCAGTTGAAACTTTTTCAAAGTCCCTTAAAAATTTTCCAATTTTTGTCCCAATTCTTCCCATTCCCATTGAAACTTTTCAAATCCCTCTCAAAAGTGTTGAAATTCTGTTGAAGCTTTTAGATTTCTCTCTAGAATTTTCAAAATCCATGTCCACATGTTTACAATTTCACGTCAAAAAATGGCTAAAATTCCAGTTGAAATTTTTTCAAAGTCCCTTAAATATTTTCCAATTTTGGTCCCAATTCTTCCCATTCCCATTGAAACTTTTCAAATCCCTCTCAAAATTGTTGAAATTCTGTTGAAGCTTTTAAAATTCTCTCTAGAATTTTCAAAATCCATGTCCACATGTTTACAATTTCACGTCAAAAAATGGCTAAAATTCCAGTTGAAATTTTTTCAAAGTCCCTTAAAAATTTTCCAATTTTTGTCCCAATTCTTCCCATTCCCATTGAAACTTTTCAAATCCCTCTCCAAATTGTTGAAATTCTGTTGAAGCTTTTAAAATTCTCTCTAGAATTTTCAAAATCCATGTCCACATGTTTACAATTTCACGTCAAAAAATTGCTAAAATTCCAGTTGAAATTTTTTCAAAGTCCCTTAAAAAATTTCCAATTTTTGTCCCAATTCTTCCCATTCCCATTGAAACTTTTCAAATCCCTCTCAAAATTGTTGAAATTCTCTTGAAGCTTTTAAAATTCTCTCTAGAATTTTCAAAATCCATGTCCACATGTTTACAATTTCACGACAAAAAATTGCTAAAATTCCAGTTGAAATTTTTTCAAAGTCCCTTAAAAATTTTCCAATTTTTGTCCCAATTCTTCCCATTCCCATTGAAACTTTTCAAATCCCTCTCAAAATTGTTGAAATTCTGTTGAAGCTTTTAAAATTCTCTCTAGAATTTTCAAAATCCATGGCCACATGTTTACAATTTCACGTCAAAAAATTGCTAAAATTCCAGTTGAAATTTTTTCAAAGTCCCTTAAAAATTTTCCAATTTTTGTCCCAATTCTTCCCATTCCCATTGAAACTTTTCAAATCCCTCTCAAAATTGTTGAAATTCTCTTGAAGCTTTTAAAATTCTCTCTAGAATTTTCAAAATCCATGTCCACATGTTTACAATTTCACGACAAAAAATTGCTAAAATTCCAGTTGAAATTTTTTCAAAGTCCCTTAAAAATTTTCCAATTTTTGTCCCAATTCTTCCCATTCCCATTGAAACTTTTCAAATCCCTCTCAAAATTGTTGAAATTCTGTTGAAGCTTTTAAAATTCTCTCTAGAATTTTCAAAATCCATGGCCACATGTTTACAATTTCACGTCAAAAAATTGCTAAAATTCCAGTTGAAATTTTTTCGAAGTCCCTTAAAAATTTTCCAATTTTTGTCCCAATTCTTCCCATTCCCATTGAAACTTTTCAAATCCCTCTCAACATTGTTGAAATTCTCTTGAAGCTTTTAAAATTCTCTCTAGAATTTTCAAAATCCATGTCCAAATGTTTACAATTTCACGTCAAAAAATGGCTAAAATTCCAGTTGAAATTTTTTCAAAGTCCCTTAAAAATTTTCCAATTTTTGTCCCAATTCTTCCCATTCCCACTGAAACTTTTCAAATCCCTCTCAAAATTGTTGAAATTCTGTTGAAGCTTTTAAAATTCTCTCTAGAATTTTCAAAATCCATGTCCACATGTTTACAATTCCACGTCAAAAAATGGCTAAAATTCCAGTTGAAACTTTTTCAAAGTCCCTTAAAAATTTTCCAATTTTTGTCCCAATTCTTCCCATTCCCATTGAAACTTTTCAAATCCCTCTCAAAATTGTTGAAATTCTCTTGAAGCTTTTAAAATTCTCTCTAGAATTTTCAAAATCCATGTCCACATGTTTACAATTTCACGTCAAAAAATTGCTAAAATTCCAGTTGAAACTTTTTCAAAGTCCCTTAAAAATTTTCCAATTTTTGTCCCAATTCTTCCCATTCCCATTGAAACTTTTCAAATCCCTCTCAAAAGTGTTGAAATTCTGTTGAAGCTTTTAGATTTCTCTCTAGAATTTTCAAAATCCATGTCCACATGTTTACATTTTCACGTCAAAAAATGGCTAAAAGTCCAGTTGAAATTTTTTCAAAGTCCCTTAAATATTTTCCAATTTTTGTCCCAATTCTTCCCATTCCCATTGAAACTTTTCAAATCCCTCTCAAAATTGTTGAAATTCTGTTGAAGCTTTTAAAATTCTCTCTAGAATTTTCAAAATCCATGTCCACATGTTTACAATTTCACGACAAAAAATTGCTAAAATTCCAGTTGAAATTTTTTCAAAGTCCCTTAAAAATTTTCCAATTTTTGTCCCAATTCTTCCCATTCCCATTGAAACTTTTCAAATCCCTCTCAACATTGTTGAAATTCTGTTGAAGCTTTTAGAATTCTCTCTAGAATTTTCAAAATCCGTGTCCACATGATTACAATTTCACGTCAAAAAATGGCTAAAATTCCAGTTGAAATTTTTTCAAAGTCCCTTAAAAATTTTCCAATTTTTGTCCCAATTCTTCCCATTCCCATTGAAACTTTTCAAATCCCTCTCAAAATTGTTGAAATTCTCTTGAAGCTTTTAAAATTCTCTCTAGAATTTTCAAAATCCATGGCCACATGTTTACAATTTCACGTCAAAAAATGGCTAAAATTCCAGTTGAAATTTTTTCAAAGTCCCTTAAAAATTTTCCAATTTTTGTCCCAATTCTTCCCATTCCCATTGAAACTTTTCAAATCCCTCTCAAAATTGTTGAAATTCTGTTGAAGCTTTTAAAATTCTCTCTAGAATTTTCAAAATCCATGTCCACATGTTTACAATTCCACGTCAAAAAATGGCTAAAATTCCAGTTGAAACTTTTTCAAAGTCCCTTAAAAATTTTCCAATTTTTGTCCCAATTCTTCCCATTCCCATTGAAACTTTTCAAATCCCTCTCAAAATTGTTGAAATTCTCTTGAAGCTTTTAAAATTCTCTCTAGAATTTTCAAAATCCATGTCCACATGTTTACAATTTCACGTCAAAAAATTGCTAAAATTCCAGTTGAAACTTTTTCAAAGTCCCTTAAAAATTTTCCAATTTTTGTCCCAATTCTTCCCATTCCCATTGAAACTTTTCAAATCCCTCTCAAAAGTGTTGAAATTCTGTTGAAGCTTTTAGATTTCTCTCTAGAATTTTCAAAATCCATGTCCACATGTTTACATTTTCACGTCAAAAAATGGCTAAAAGTCCAGTTGAAATTTTTTCAAAGTCCCTTAAATATTTTCCAATTTTTGTCCCAATTCTTCCCATTCCCATTGAAACTTTTCAAATCCCTCTCAAAATTGTTGAAATTCTGTTGAAGCTTTTAAAATTCTCTCTAGAATTTTCAAAATCCATGTCCACATGTTTACAATTTCACGACAAAAAATTGCTAAAATTCCAGTTGAAATTTTTTCAAAGTCCCTTAAAAATTTTCCAATTTTTGTCCCAATTCTTCCCATTCCCATTGAAACTTTTCAAATCCCTCTCAACATTGTTGAAATTCTGTTGAAGCTTTTAGAATTCTCTCTAGAATTTTCAAAATCCGTGTCCACATGATTACAATTTCACGTCAAAAAATGGCTAAAATTCCAGTTGAAATTTTTTCAAAGTCCCTTAAAAATTTTCCAATTTTTGTCCCAATTCTTCCCATTCCCATTGAAACTTTTCAAATCCCTCTCAGAATTGTTGAAATTCTGTTGAAGCTTTTAAAATTCTCTCTAGAATTTTCAAAATCCATGGCCACATGTTTACAATTTCACGTCAAAAAATGGCTAAAATTCCAGTTGAAATTTTTTCAAAGTCCCTTAAAAATTTTCCAATTTTTGTCCCAATTCTTCCCATTCCCATTGAAACTTTTCAAATCCCTCTCAAAATTGTTGAAATTCTGTTGAAGCTTTTAAAATTCTCTCTAGAATTTTCAAAATCCATGTCCACATGTTTACAATTTCACGTCAAAAATGGCTAAAATTCCAGCTGAAATTTTTTCAAAGTCCCTTAAAAATTTTCCAATTTTTGTCCCAATTCGTCCCATTCCCATTGAAACTTTTCAAATCCCTCTCAAAATTGTTGAAATTCTGTTGAAGCTTTTAGAATTCTCTCTAGAATTTTCAAAATCCATGTCCACATGTTTACAATTTCACGTCAAAAAATGGCTAAAATTCCAGTTGAAATTTTTTCAAAGTCCCTTAAATATTTTCCAATTTTTGTCCCAATTCTTCCCATTCCCATTGAAACTTTTCAAATCCCTCTCAAAATTGTTGAAATTCTGGTGAAGCTTTTAAAATTCTCTCTAGAATTTTCAAAATCCATGTCCACATGTTTACAATTTCACATAAAAAAATGGCTAAAATTCCAGTTGAAACTTTTTCAAAGTCCCTTAAAAATTTTCCAATTTTTGTCCCAATTCTTCCCATTCCCATTGAAACTTTTCAAATCCCTCTCAGAATTGTTGAAATTCTGTTGAAGCTTTTAAAATTCTCTCTAGAATTTTCAAAATCCATGTCCACATGTTTACAATTTCACGTCAAAAAATTGCTAATTTCCAGTTGAAACTTTTTCAAAGTCCCTTAAAAATTTTCCAATTTTTGTCCCAATTCTTCCCATTCCCATTGAAACTTTTCAAATCCCTCTCAGAATTGTTGAAATTCTGTTGAAGCTTTTAAAATTCTCTCTAGAATTTTCAAAATCCATGTCCACATGTTTACAATTTCACGTCAAAAAATGGCTAAAATTCCAGTTGAAATTTTTTCAAAGTCCCTTCAAAATTTTCCAATTTTTGTCCCAATTCTTCACATTCCCACTGAAACTTTTCAAATCCCTCTCAAAATTGTTGAAATTCTGTTGAAGCTTTTAAAATTCTCTCTAGAATTTTCAAAATCCATGTCCACATGTTTACAATTTCACGTCAAAAAATGGCTAAAATTCCAGTTGAAACTTTTTCAAAGTCCCTTAAAAATTTTCCAATTTTTGTCCCAATTCTTCCCATTCCCATTGAAACTTTTCAAATCCCTCTCAAAAGTGTTGAAATTCTGTTGAAGCTTTTAGATTTCTCTCTAGAATTTTCAAAATCCATGTCCACATGTTTACATTTTCACGTCAAAAAATGGCTAAAAGTCCAGTTGAAATTTTTTCAAAGTCCCTTAAATATTTTCCAATTTTTGTCCCAATTCTTCCCATTCCCATTGAAACTTTTCAAATCCCTCTCAAAATTGTTGAAATTCTGTTGAAGCTTTTAAAATTCTCTCTAGAATTTTCAAAATCCATGTCCACATGTTTACAATTTCACGTCAAAAAATGGCTAAAATTCCAGTTGAAATTTTTTCAAAGTCCCTTAAAAATTTTCCAATTTTTGTCCCAATTCTTCCCATTCCCATTGAAACTTTTCAAATCCCTCTCAACATTGTTGAAATTCTGTTGAAGCTTTTAAAATTCTCTCTAGAATTTTCAAAATCCATGTCCACATGTTTACAATTTCACGTCAAAAAATTGCTAAAATTCCAGTTGAAATTTTTTCAAAGTCCCTTAAAAATTTTCCAATTTTTGTCCCAATTCTTCCCATTCCCATTGAAACTTTTCAAATCCCTCTCAAAATTGTTGAAATTCTGTTGAAGCTTTTAAAATTCTCTCTAGAATTTTCAAAATCCATGTCCACATGTTTACAATTTCACGACAAAAAATTGCTAAAATTCCAGTTGAAATTTTTTCAAAGTCCCTTAAAAATTTTCCAATTTTTGTCCCAATTCTTCCCATTCCCATTGAAACTTTTCAAATCCCTCTCAACATTGTTGAAATTCTGTTGAAGCTTTTAAAATTCTCTCTAGAACTTTCAAAATCCGTGTCCACATGATTACAATTTCACGTCAAAAAATGGCTAAAATTCCAGTTGAAATTTTTTCAAAGTCCCTTAAAAATTTTCCAATTTTTGTCCCAATTCTTCCCATTCCCATTGAAACTTTTCAAATCCCTCTCAACATTGTTGAAATTCTGTTGAAGCTTTTAAAATTCTCTCTAGAATTTTCAAAATCCATGTCCACATGTTTACAATTTCACGTCAAAAAATGGCTAAAATTCCAGTTGAAATTTTTTCAGAGTCCCTTAAAAATTTTCCAATTTTTGTCCCAATTCTTCCCATTCCCATTGAAACTTTTCAAATCCCTCTCAAAAGTGTTGAAATTCTGTTGAAGCTTTTAAAATTCTCTCTAGAATTTTCAAAATCCATGTCCACATGTTTACAATTCCACGTCAAAAAATGGCTAAAATTCCAGTTGAAATTTTTTCAAAGTCCCTTAAAAATTTTCCAATTTTTGTCCCAATTCTTCCCATTCCCACTGAAACTTTTCAAATCCCTCTCAACATTGTTGAAATTCTGTTGAAGCTTTTAAAATTCTCTCTAGAATTTTCAAAATCCATGTCCACATGTTTACAATTTCACGTCAAAAAATGGCTAAAATTCCAGTTGAAATTTTTTCAGAGTCCCTTAAAAATTTTCCAATTTTTGTCCCAATTCTTCCCATTCCCATTGAAACTTTTCAAATCCCTCTCAAAAGTGTTGAAATTCTGTTGAAGCTTTTAAAATTCTCTCTAGAATTTTCAAAATCCATGTCCACATGTTTACAATTCCACGTCAAAAAATGGCTAAAATTCCAGTTGAAATTTTTTCAAAGTCCCTTAAAAATTTTCCAATTTATGTCCCAATTCTTCCCATTCCCATTGAAACTTTTCAAATCCCTCTCAAAATTGTTGAAATTCTGTTGAAGCTTTTAGAATTCTCTCTAGAATTTTCAAAATCCATGTCCACATGTTTACAATTTCACGTCAAAAAATGGCTAAAATTCCAGTTGAAATTTTTTCAAAGTCCCTTAAAAATTTTCCAATTTTGGTCCCTATTCGTCCCATTCCCATTGAAACTTTTCAAATCCCTCTCAAAATTGTTGAAATTCTGTTGAAGCTTTTAAAATTCTCTCTAGAATTTTCAAAATCCATGTCCACATGTTTACAATTTCACATAAAAAAATGGCTAAAATTCCAGTTGAAACTTTTTCAAAGTCCCTTAAAAATTTTCCAATTTTTGTCCCAATTCTTCCCATTCCCATTGAAACTTTTCAAATCCCTCTCAGAATTGTTGAAATTCTGTTGAAGCTTTTAAAATTCTCTCTAGAATTTTCAAAATCCATGTCCACATGTTTACAATTTCACGTCAAAAAATTGCTAAAATTCCAGTTGAAATTTTTTCAAAGTCCCTTAAAAATTTTCCAATTTTTGTCCCAATTCTTCCCATTCCCATTGAAACTTTTCAAATCCCTCTCAAAATTGTTGAAATTCTGTTGAAGCTTTTAAAATTCTCTCTAGAATTTTCAAAATCCATGTCCACATGTTTACAATTTCACGTCAAAAAATGGCTAAAATTCCAGTTGAAATTTTTTCAGAGTCCCTTAAAAATTTTCCAATTTTTGTCCCAATTCTTCCCATTCCCATTGAAACTTTTCAAATCCCTCTCAAAAGTGTTGAAATTCTGTTGAAGCTTTTAAAATTCTCTCTAGAATTTTCAAAATCCATGTCCACATGTTTACAATTCCACGTCAAAAAATGGCTAAAATTCCAGTTGAAATTTTTTCAAAGTCCCTTAAAAATTTTCCAATTTATGTCCCAATTCTTCCCATTCCCATTGAAACTTTTCAAATCCCTCTCAAAATTGTTGAAATTCTGTTGAAGCTTTTAGAATTCTCTCTAGAATTTTCAAAATCCATGTCCACATGTTTACAATTTCACGTCAAAAAATGGCTAAAATTCCAGTTGAAATTTTTTCAAAGTCCCTTAAAAATTTTCCAATTTTGGTCCCAATTCGTCCCATTCCCATTGAAACTTTTCAAATCCCTCTCAAAATTGTTGAAATTCTGTTGAAGCTTTTAAAATTCTCTCTAGAATTTTCAAAATCCATGTCCACATGTTTACAATTTCACATAAAAAAATGGCTAAAATTCCAGTTGAAACTTTTTCAAAGTCCCTTAAAAATTTTCCAATTTTTGTCCCAATTCTTCCCATTCCCATTGAAACTTTTCAAATCCCTCTCAGAATTGTTGAAATTCTGTTGAAGCTTTTAAAATTCTCTCTAGAATTTTCAAAATCCATGTCCACATGTTTACAATTTCACGTCAAAAAATTGCTAAAATTCCAGTTGAAATTTTTTCAAAGTCCCTTAAAAATTTTCCAATTTTTGTCCCAATTCTTCCCATTCCCATTGAAACTTTTCAAATCCCTCTCAAAATTGTTGAAATTCTGTTGAAGCTTTTAAAATTCTCTCTAGAATTTTCAAAATCCATGTCCACATGTTTACAATTTCACGACAAAAAATTGCTAAAATTCCAGTTGAAATTTTTTCAAAGTCCCTTAAAAATTTTCCAATTTTTGTCCCAATTCTTCCCATTCCCATTGAAACTTTTCAAATCCCTCTCAACATTGTTGAAATTCTGTTGAAGCTTTTAAAATTCTCTCTAGAACTTTCAAAATCCGTGTCCACATGATTACAATTTCACGTCAAAAAATGGCTAAAATTCCAGTTGAAATTTTTTCAAAGTCCCTTAAAAATTTTCCAATTTTTGTCCCAATTCTTCCCATTCCCATTGAAACTTTTCAAATCCCTCTCCAAATTGTTGAAATTCTGTTGAAGCTTTTAAAATTCTCTCTAGAATTTTCAAAATCCATGTCCACATGTTTACAATTTCACGTCAAAAAATTGCTAAAATTCCAGCTGAAATTTTTTCAAAGTCCCTTAAAAATTTTCCAATTTTTGTCCCAATTCGTCCCATTCCCATTGAAACTTTTCAAATCCCTCTCAAAATTGTTGAAATTCTGTTGAAGCTTTTAGAATTCTCTCTAGAATTTTCAAAATCCATGTCCACATGTTTACAATTTCACGTCAAAAAATGGCTAAAATTCCAGTTGAAATTTTTTCAAAGTCCCTTAAATATTTTCCAATTTTTGTCCCAATTCTTCCCATTCCCATTGAAACTTTTCAAATCCCTCTCAAAATTGTTGAAATTCTGTTGAAGCTTTTAAAATTCTCTCTAGAATTTTCAAAATCCATGTCCACATGTTTACAATTTCACATAAAAAAATGGCTAAAATTCCAGTTGAAACTTTTTCAAAGTCCCTTAAAAATTTTCCAATTTTTGTCCCAATTCTTCCCATTCCCATTGAAACTTTTCAAATCCCTCTCCAAATTGTTGAAATTCTGTTGAAGCTTTTAAAATTCTCTCTAGAATTTTCAAAATCCATGTCCACATGTTTACAATTTCACGTCAAAAAATTGCTAATTTCCAGTTGAAACTTTTTCAAAGTCCCTTAAAAATTTTCCAATTTTTGTCCCAATTCTTCCCATTCCCATTGAAACTTTTCAAATCCCTCTCAACATTGTTGAAATTCTCTTGAAGCTTTTAAAATTCTCTCTAGAATTTTCAAAATCCATGTCCAAATGTTTACAATTTCACGTCAAAAAATTGCTAAAATTCCAGTTGAAATTTTTTCAAAGTCCCTGAAAAATTTTCCAATTTTTGTCCCAATTCTTCCCATTCCCACTGAAACTTTTCAAATCCCTCTCAAAATTGTTGAAATTCTGTTGAAGCTTTTAAAAATTCTCTCTAGAATTTTCAAAATCCATGTCCACATGTTTACAATTTCACGACAAAAAATGGCTAAAATTCCAGTTGAAACTTTTTCAAAGTCCCTTAAAAATTTTCCAATTTTTGTCCCAATTCTTCCCATTCCCATTGAAACTTTTCAAATCCCTCTCAAAATTGTTGAAATTCTCTTGAAGCTTTTAAAATTCTCTCTAGAATTTTCAAATCCATGTCCACATGTTTACAATTTCACGTCAAAAAATTGCTAAAATTCCAGTTGAAACTTTTTCAAAGTCCCTTAAAAATTTTCCAATTTTTGTCCCAATTCTTCCCATTCCCATTGAAACTTTTCAAATCCCTCTCAAAATTGTTGAAATTCTGTTGAAGCTTTTAGATTTCTCTCTAGAATTTTCAAAATCCATGTCCACATGTTTACATTTTCACGTCAAAAAATGGCTAAAAGTCCAGTTGAAATTTTTTCAAAGTCCCTTAAATATTTTCCAATTTTTGTCCCAATTCTTCCCATTCCCATTGAAACTTTTCAAATCCCTCTCAAAATTGTTGAAATTCTGTTGAAGCTTTTAAAATTCTCTCTAGAATTTTCAAAATCCATGTCCACATGTTTACAATTTCACGACAAAAAATTGCTAAAATTCCAGTTGAAATTTTTTCAAAGTCCCTTAAAAATTTTCCAATTTTTGTCCCAATTCTTCCCATTCCCATTGAAACTTTTCAAATCCCTCTCAACATTGTTGAAATTCTGTTGAAGCTTTTAAAATTCTCTCTAGAACTTTCAAAATCCGTGTCCACATGATTACAATTCCACGTCAAAAAATGGCTAAAATTCCAGTTGAAATTTTTTCAAAGTCCCTTAAAAATTTTCCAATTTTTGTCCCAATTCTTCCCATTCCCATTGAAACTTTTCAAATCCCTCTCAAAATTGTTGAAATTCTGTTGAAGCTTTTAAAATTCTCTCTAGAATTTTCAAAATCCATGTCCACATGTTTACAATTTCACGTCAAAAAATGGCTAAAATTCCAGTTGAAATTTTTTCAAAGTCCCTTAGAAATTTTCCAATTTTTGTCCCAATTCTTCCCATTCCCATTGAAACTTTTCAAATCCCTCTCAGAATTGTTGAAATTCTGTTGAAGCTTTTAAAATTCTCTCTAGAATTTTCAAAATCCATGGCCACATGTTTACAATTTCACGTCAAAAAATGGCTAAAATTCCAGTTGAAATTTTTTCAAAGTCCCTTAAAAATTTTCCAATTTTTGTCCCAATTCTTCCCATTCCCATTGAAACTTTTCAAATCCCTCTCCAAATTGTTGAAATTCTGTTGAAGCTTTTAAAATTCTCTCTAGAATTTTCAAAATCCATGTCCACATGTTTACAATTTCACGTCAAAAAATTGCTAAAATTCCAGTTGAAATTTTTTCAAAGTCCCTTCAAAATTTTCCAATTTTTGTCCCAATTCTTCCCATTCCCATTGAAACTTTTCAAATCCCTCTCAAAATTGTTGAAATTCTGTTGAAGGTTTTAGAATTCTCTCTAGAATTTTCAAAATCCATGTCCACATGTTTACAATTTCACGTCAAAAAATGGCTAAAATTCCAGTTGAAATTTTTTCAAAGTCCCTTAAAAATTTTCCAATTTTTGTCCCAATTCTTCCCATTCCCATTGAAACTTTTCAAATCCCTCTCAAAATTGTGGAAATTCTCTTGAAGCTTTTAAAATTCTCTCTAGAATTTTCAAAATCCATGTCCACATGTTTACAATTTCACATAAAAAAATGGCTAAAATTCCAGTTGAAATTTTTTCAAAGTCCCTTAAAAATTTTCCAATTTTTGTCCCAATTCTTCCCATTCCCATTGAAACTTTTCAAATCTCTCTCAGAATTGTTGAAATTCTGTTGAAGCTTTTAAAATTCTCTCTAGAATTTTCAAAATCCATGTCCACATGTTTACAATTCCACGTCAAAAAATGGCTAAAATTCCAGTTGAAATTTTTTCAAAGTCCCTTAAAAATTTTCCAATTTTTGTCCCAATTCTTCCCATTCCCATTGAAACTTTTCAAATCCCTCTCAAAATTGTTGAAATTCTCTTGAAGCTTTTAAAATTCTCTCTAGAATTTTCAAAATCCATGTCCACATGTTTACAATTTCACGTCAAAAAATGGCTAAAATTCCAGTTGAAATTTTTTCAAAGTCCCTTCAAAATTTTCCAATTTTTGTCCCAATTCTTCCCATTCCCATTGAAACTTTTCAAATCCCTCTCAACATTGTTGAAATTCTGTTGAAGCTTTTAAAATTCTCTCTAGAATTTTAAAAATCCATGGCCACATGTTTACAATTTCACGTCAAAAAATGGCTAAAATTCCAGTTGAAATTTTTTCAAAGTCCCTTAGAAATTTTCCAATTTTTGTCCCAATTCTTCCCATTCCCATTGAAACTTTTCAAATCCCTCTCAAAATTGTTGAAATTCTGTTGAAGCTTTTAAAATTCTCTCTAGAATTTTCAAAATCCATGTCCACATGTTTACAATTTCACATAAAAAAATGGCTAAAATTCCAGTTGAAATTTTTTCAAAGTCCCTTAAAAATTTTCCAATTTTTGTCCCAATTCTTCCCATTCCCATTGAAACTTTTCAAATCCCTCTCCAAATTGTTGAAATTCTGTTGAAGCTTTTAAAATTCTCTCTAGAATTTTCAAAATCCATGTCCACATGTTTACAATTTCACGTCAAAAAATTGCTAATTTCCAGTTGAAACTTTTTCAAAGTCCCTTAAAAATTTTCCAATTTTTGTCCCAATTCTTCCCATTCCCATTGAAACTTTTCAAATCCCTCTCAACATTGTTGAAATTCTCTTGAAGCTTTTAAAATTCTCTCTAGAATTTTCAAAATCCATGTCCAAATGTTTACAATTTCACGTCAAAAAATTGCTAAAATTCCAGTTGAAATTTTTTCAAAGTCCCTGAAAAATTTTCCAATTTTTGTCCCAATTCTTCCCATTCCCACTGAAACTTTTCAAATCCCTCTCAAAAGTGTTGAAATTCTGTTGAAGCTTTAAAATTCTCTCTAGAATTTTCAAAATCCATGTCCACATGTTTACAATTTTACGTCAAAAAATGGCTAAAATTCCAGTTGAAACTTTTTCAAAGTCCCTTAAAAATTTTCCAATTTTTGTCCCAATTCTTCCCATTCCCATTGAAACTTTTCAAATCCCTCTCAAAATTGTTGAAATTCTCTTGAAGCTTTTAAATTCTCTCTAGAATTTTCAAAATCCATGTCCACATGTTTACAATTTCACGTCAAAAAATTGCTAAAATTCCAGTTGAAACTTTTTCAAAGTCCCTTAAAAATTTTCCAATTTTTGTCCCAATTCTTCCCATTCCCATTGAAACTTTTCAAATCCCTCTCAAAATTGTTGAAATTCTGTTGAAGCTTTTAGAATTCTCTCTAGAATTTTCAAAATCCATGTCCACATGTTTACAATTTCACGTCAAAAAATGGCTAAAAATTCCAGTTGAAATTTTTTCAAAGTCCCTTAAAATTTTCCAATTTTGGTCCCAATTCGTCCCATTCCCATTGAAACTTTTCAAATCCCTCTCAAAATTGTTGAAATTCTGTTTTGAAGCTTTTAAAATTCTCTCTAGAATTTTCAAAATCCATGTCCACATGTTTACAATTTCACATAAAAAAATGGCTAAAATTCCAGTTGAAACTTTTTCAAAGTCCCTTAAAAATTTTCCAATTTTTGTCCCAATTCTTCCCATTCCCATTGAAACTTTTCAAATCCCTCTCAGAATTGTTGAAATTCTGTTGAAGCTTTTAAAATTCTCTCTAGAATTTTCAAAATCCATGTCCACATGTTTACAATTTCACGTCAAAAAATTGCTAAAATTCCAGTTGAAATTTTTTCAAAGTCCCTTAAAAATTTTCCAATTTTTGTCCCAATTCTTCCCATTCCCATTGAAACTTTTCAAATCCCTCTCAAAATTGTTGAAATTCTGTTGAAGCTTTTAAAATTCTCTCTAGAATTTTCAAAATCCATGTCCACATGTTTACAATTTCACGACAAAAAATTGCTAAAATTCCAGTTGAAATTTTTTCAAAGTCCCTTAAAAATTTTCCAATTTTTGTCCCAATTCTTCCCATTCCCATTGAAACTTTTCAAATCCCTCTCAACATTGTTGAAATTCTGTTGAAGCTTTTAAAATTCTCTCTAGAACTTTCAAAATCCGTGTCCACATGATTACAATTTCACGTCAAAAAATGGCTAAAATTCCAGTTGAAATTTTTTCAAAGTCCCTTAAAAATTTTCCAATTTTTGTCCCAATTCTTCCCATTCCCATTGAAACTTTTCAAATCCCTCTCCAAATTGTTGAAATTCTGTTGAAGCTTTTAAAATTCTCTCTAGAATTTTCAAAATCCATGTCCACATGTTTACAATTTCACGTCAAAAAATTGCTAAAATTCCAGCTGAAATTTTTTCAAAGTCCCTTAAAAATTTTCCAATTTTTGTCCCAATTCGTCCCATTCCCATTGAAACTTTTCAAATCCCTCTCAAAATTGTTGAAATTCTGTTGAAGCTTTTAGAATTCTCTCTAGAATTTTCAAAATCCATGTCCACATGTTTACAATTTCACGTCAAAAAATGGCTAAAATTCCAGTTGAAATTTTTTCAAAGTCCCTTAAATATTTTCCAATTTTTGTCCCAATTCTTCCCATTCCCATTGAAACTTTTCAAATCCCTCTCAAAATTGTTGAAATTCTGTTGAAGCTTTTAAAATTCTCTCTAGAATTTTCAAAATCCATGTCCACATGTTTACAATTTCACATAAAAAAATGGCTAAAATTCCAGTTGAAACTTTTTCAAAGTCCCTTAAAAATTTTCCAATTTTTGTCCCAATTCTTCCCATTCCCATTGAAACTTTTCAAATCCCTCTCCAAATTGTTGAAATTCTGTTGAAGCTTTTAAAATTCTCTCTAGAATTTTCAAAATCCATGTCCACATGTTTACAATTTCACGTCAAAAAATTGCTAATTTCCAGTTGAAACTTTTTCAAAGTCCCTTAAAAATTTTCCAATTTTTGTCCCAATTCTTCCCATTCCCATTGAAACTTTTCAAATCCCTCTCAACATTGTTGAAATTCTCTTGAAGCTTTTAAAATTCTCTCTAGAATTTTCAAAATCCATGTCCAAATGTTTACAATTTCACGTCAAAAAATTGCTAAAATTCCAGTTGAAATTTTTTCAAAGTCCCTGAAAAATTTTCCAATTTTTGTCCCAATTCTTCCCATTCCCACTGAAACTTTTCAAATCCCTCTCAAAATTGTTGAAATTCTGTTGAAGCTTTTAAAATTCTCTCTAGAATTTTCAAAATCCATGTCCACATGTTTACAATTTCACGACAAAAAATGGCTAAAATTCCAGTTGAAACTTTTTCAAAGTCCCTTAAAAATTTTCCAATTTTTGTCCCAATTCTTCCCATTCCCATTGAAACTTTTCAAATCCCTCTCAAAATTGTTGAAATTCTCTTGAAGCTTTTAAAATTCTCTCTAGAATTTTCAAAATCCATGTCCACATGTTTACAATTTCACGTCAAAAAATTGCTAAAATTCCAGTTGAAACTTTTTCAAAGTCCCTTAAAAATTTTCCAATTTTTGTCCCAATTCTTCCCATTCCCATTGAAACTTTTCAAATCCCTCTCAAAATTGTTGAAATTCTGTTGAAGCTTTTAGATTTCTCTCTAGAATTTTCAAAATCCATGTCCACATGTTTACATTTTCACGTCAAAAAATGGCTAAAAGTCCAGTTGAAATTTTTTCAAAGTCCCTTAAATATTTTCCAATTTTTGTCCCAATTCTTCCCATT
>NW_028115663.1:0-26362 GCF_964273445.1 Streptopelia decaocto
CATTCCCATTGAAACTTTTCAAATCCCTCTCAAAATTGTTGAAATTCTGTTGAAGCTTTTAAAATTCTCTCTAGAATTTTCAAAATCCATGTCCACATGTTTACAATTTCACATAAAAAAATGGCTAAAATTCCAGTTGAAATTTTTTCAAAGTCCCTTAAAAATTTTCCAATTTTTGTCCCAATTCTTCCCATTCCCACTGAAACTTTTCAAATCCCTCTCAACATTGTTGAAATTCTCTTGAAGCTTTTAGAATTCTCTCTAGAATTTTCAAAATCCATGTCCACATGTTTACAATTTCACGTCAAAAAATGGCTAAAATTCCAGTTGAAATTTTTTCAAAGTCCCTTAAAAATTTTCCAATTTTTGTCCCAATTCTTCCCATTCCCATTGAAACTTTTCAAATCCCTCTCAAAATTGTTGAAATTCTGTTGAAGCTTTTAGAATTCTCTCTAGAATTTTCAAAATCCATGTCCACATGTTTACAATTTCACGTCAAAAAATGGCTAAAATTCCAGTTGAAATTTTTTCAAAGTCCCTTAAAAATTTTCCAATTTTTGTCCCAATTCTTCCCATTCCCATTGAAACTTTTCAAATCCCTCTCAAAATTGTTGAAATTCTGTTGAAGCTTTTAGAATTCTCTCTAGAATTTTCAAAATCCATGTCCACATGTTTACAATTCCACGTCAAAAAATGGCTAAAATTCCAGTTGAAATTTTTCAAAGTCCCTTAAAAATTTTCCAATTTTTGTCCCAATTCTTCCCATTCCCATTGAAACTTTTCAAATCCCTCTCAGAATTGTTGAAATTCTGTTGAAGCTTTTAAAATTCTCTCTAGAATTTTCAAAATCCATGTCCACATGTTTACAATTTCACATAAAAAAATGGCTAAAATTTCAGTTGAAATTTTTTCAAAGTCCCTTAAAAATTTTCCAATTTTTGTCCCAATTCTTCCCATTCCCATTGAAACTTTTCAAATCCCTCTCAACATTGTTGAAATTCTCTTGAAGCTTTTAGAATTCTCTCTAGAATTTTCAAAATCCATGTCCACATGTTTACAATTTCACGTCAAAAAATGGCTAAAATTCCAGTTGAAATTTTTTCAAAGTCCCTTAAAAATTTTCCAATTTTTGTCCCAATTCTTCCCATTCCCATTGAAACTTTTCAAATCCCTCTCAACATTGTTGAAATTCTGTTGAAGCTTTTAAAATTCTCTCTAGAATTTTCAAAATCCATGTCCACATGTTTACAATTCCACGTCAAAAAATGGCTAAAATTCCAGTTGAAATTTTTTCAAAGTCCCTTAAAAATTTTCCAATTTTTGTCCCAATTCTTCCCATTCCCATTGAAACTTTTCAAATCCCTCTCAAAATTGTTGAAATTCTGTTGAAGCTTTTAGAATTCTCTCTAGAATTTTCAAAATCCATGTCCACATGTTTACAATTTCACGTCAAAAAATGGCTAAAATTCCACTTGAAATTTTTTCAAAGTCCCTTAAAAATTTTCCAATTTTTGTCCCAATTCTTCCCATTCCCATTGAAACTTTTCAAATCCCTCTCAAAATTGTTGAAATTCTGTTGAAGCTTTTAAAATTCTCTCTAGAATTTTCAAAATCCATGTCCACATGTTTACAATTTCACATAAAAAAATGGCTAAAATTCCAGTTGAAATTTTTTCAAAGTCCCTGAAAAATTTTCCAATTTTTGTCCCAATTCTTCCCATTCCCATTGAAACTTTTCAAATCCCTCTCAGAATTGTTGAAATTCTGTTGAAGCTTTTAGAATTCTCTCTAGAATTTTCAAAATCCATGTCCACATGTTTACAATTTCACGTCAAAAAATGGCTAAAATTCCAGTTGAAATTTTTTCAAAGTCCCTTAAAAATTTTCCAATTTTTGTCCCAATTCTTCCCATTCCCATTGAAACTTTTCAAATCCCTCTCAACATTGTTGAAATTCTGTTGAAGCTTTTAAAATTCTCTCTAGAATTTTCAAAATCCATGTCCACATGTTTACAATTTCACATAAAAAAATGGCTAAAATTCCAGTTGAAATTTTTTCAAAGTCCCTTAAAAATTTTCCAATTTTTGTCCCAATTCTTCCCATTCCCACTGAAACTTTTCAAATCCCTCTCAACATTGTTGAAATTCTCTTGAAGCTTTTAGAATTCTCTCTAGAATTTTCAAAATCCATGTCCACATGTTTACAATTTCACATAAAAAAATTGCTAAAATTCCAGGTGAAATTTTTTCAAAGTCCCTTAAAAATTTTCCAATAATTGTCCCAATTCTTCCCATTCCCACTGAAACTTTTCAAATCCCTCTCAAAATTGTTGAAATTCTGTTGAAGCTTTTAGAATTCTCTCTAGAATTTTCAAAATCCATGTCCACATGTTTACAATTTCACATAAAAAAATGGCTAAAATTCCAGTTGAAATTTTTTCAAAGTCCCTTAAAAATTTTCCAATTTTTGTCCCAATTCTTCCCATTCCCATTGAAACTTTTCAAATCCCTCTCAACATTGTTGAAATTCTCTTGAAGCTTTTAGAATTCTCTCTAGAATTTTCAAAATCCATGTCCACATGTTTACAATTTCACGTCAAAAAATGGCTAAAATTCCAGTTGAAATTTTTTCAAAGTCCCTTAAAAATTTTCCAATTTTTGTCCCAATTCTTCCCATTCCCATTGAAACTTTTCAAATCCCTCTCAACATTGTTGAAATTCTGTTGAAGCTTTTAAAATTCTCTCTAGAATTTTCAAAATCCATGTCCACATGTTTACAATTTCACATAAAAAAATGGCTAAAATTCCAGTTGAAATTTTTTCAAAGTCCCTTAAAAATTTTCCAATTTTTGTCCCAATTCTTCCCATTCCCACTGAAACTTTTCAAATCCCTCTCAACATTGTTGAAATTCTGTTGAAGCTTTTAGAATTCTCTCTAGAATTTACAAAATCCATGTCCACATGTTTACAATTTCACATAAAAAAATGGCTAAAATTCCAGTTGAAATTTTTTCAAAGTCCCTTAAAAATTTTCCAATTTTTGTCCCAATTCTTCCCATTCCCATTGAAACTTTTCAAATCCCTCTCAAAATTGTTGAAATTCTGTTGAAGCTTTTAGAATTCTCTCTAGAATTTTCAAAATCCATGTCCACATGTTTACAATTTCACATAAAAAAATGGCTAAAATTCCAGTTGAAAATTTTTCAAAGTCCCTTAAGAATTTTCCAATTTTTGTCCCAATTCTTCCCATTCCCATTGAAACTTTTCAAATCCCTCTCAAAATTGTTGAAATTCTGTTGAAGCTTTTAAAATTCTCTCTAGAATTTTCAAAATCCATGGCCACATGTTTACAATTTCACGTAAAAAAATGGCTAAAATTCCAGTTGAAATTTTTTCAAAGTCCCTTAAAAATTTTCCAATTTTTGTCCCAATTCTTCCCATTCCCATTGAAACTTTTCAAATCCCTCTCAAAATTGTTGAAATTCTGTTGAAGCTTTTAGAATTCTCTCTAGAATTTTCAAAATCCATGTCCACATGTTTACAATTTCACGTCAAAAAATGGCTAAAATTCCAGTTGAAATTTTTTCAAAGTCCCTTAAAAATTTTCCAATTTTTGTCCCAATTCTTCCCATTCCCATTGAAACTTTTCAAATCCCTCTCAACATTGTTGAAATTCTGTTGAAGCTTTTAGAATTCTCTCTAGAATTTTCAAAATCCATGTCCACATGTTTACAATTTCACGTCAAAAAATGGCTAAAATTCCAGTTGAAATTTTTTCAAAGTCCCTTAAAAATTTTCCAATTTTTGTCCCAATTCTTCCCATTCCCATTGAAACTTTTCAAATCCCTCTCAACATTGTTGAAATTCTGTTGAAGCTTTTAAAATTCTCTCTAGAATTTTCAAAATCCATGTCCACATGTTTACAATTTCACATTAAAAAATGGCTAAAATTCCAGTTGAAATTTTTTCAAAGTCCCTTAAAAATTTTCCAATTTTTGTCCCAATTCTTCCCATTCCCATTGAAACTTTTCAAATCCCTCTCAGAATTGTTGAAATTCTGTTGAAGCTTTTAGAATTCTCTCTAGAATTTTCAAAATCCATGTCCACATGTTTACAATTTCACGTCAAAAAATGGCTAAAATTCCAGTTGAAATTTTTTCAAAGTCCCTTAAAAATTTTCCAATTTTTGTCCCAATTCTTCCCATTCCCATTGAAACTTTTCAAATCCCTCTCAACATTGTTGAAATTCTGTTGAAGCTTTTAAAATTCTCTCTAGAATTTTCAAAATCCATGTCCACATGTTTACAATTTCACATAAAAAAATGGCTAAAATTCCAGTTGAAATTTTTTCAAAGTCCCTTAAAAATTTTCCAATTTTAGTCCCAATTCTTCCCATTCCCACTGAAACTTTTCAAATCCCTCTCAACATTGTTGAAATTCTCTTGAAGCTTTTAGAATTCTCTCTAGAATTTTCAAAATCCATGTCCACATGTTTACAATTTCACGTCAAAAAATGGCTAAAATTCCAGTTGAAATTTTTTCAAAGTCCCTTAAAAATTTTCCAATTTTTGTCCCAATTCTTCCCATTCCCATTGAAACTTTTCAAATCCCTCTCAACATTGTTGAAATTCTGTTGAAGCTTTTAGAATTCTCTCTAGAATTTTCAAAATCCATGTCCACATGTTTACAATTTCACGTAAAAAAATGGCTAAAATTCCAGTTGAAATTTTTTCAAAGTCCCTTAAAAATTTTCCAATTTTTGTCCCAATTCTTCCCATTCCCATTGAAACTTTTCAAATCCCTCTCAAAATTGTTGAAATTCTCTTGAAGCTTTTAAAATTCTCTCTAGAATTTTCAAAATCCATGTCCACATGTTTACAATTTCACATAAAAAAATGGCTAAAATTCCAGTTGAAATTTTTTCAAAGTCCCTTAAAAATTTTCCAATTTTTGTCCCAATTCTTCCCATTCCCATTGAAACTTTTCAAATCCCTCTCAACATTGTTGAAATTCTCTTGAAGCTTTTAGAATTCTCTCTAGAATTTTCAAAATCCATGTCCACATGTTTACAATTTCACGTCAAAAAATGGCTAAAATTCCAGTTGAAATTTTTTCAAAGTCCCTTAAAAATTTTCCAATTTTTGTCCCAATTCTTCCCATTCCCATTGAAACTTTTCAAATCCCTCTCAACATTGTTGAAATTCTGTTGAAGCTTTTAAAATTCTCTCTAGAATTTTCAAAATCCATGTCCACATGTTTACAATTTCACATAAAAAAATGGCTAAAATTCCAGTTGAAATTTTTTCAAAGTCCCTTAAAAATTTTCCAATTTTTGTCCCAATTCTTCCCATTCCCACTGAAACTTTTCAAATCCCTCTCAACATTGTTGAAATTCTGTTGAAGCTTTTAGAATTCTCTCTAGAATTTACAAAATCCATGTCCACATGTTTACAATTTCACATAAAAAAATGGCTAAAATTCCAGTTGAAATTTTTTCAAAGTCCCTTAAAAATTTTCCAATTTTTGTCCCAATTCTTCCCATTCCCATTGAAACTTTTCAAATCCCTCTCAAAATTGTTGAAATTCTGTTGAAGCTTTTAGAATTCTCTCTAGAATTTTCAAAATCCATGTCCACATGTTTACAATTTCACATAAAAAAATGGCTAAAATTCCAGTTGAAAATTTTTCAAAGTCCCTTAAGAATTTTCCAATTTTTGTCCCAATTCTTCCCATTCCCATTGAAACTTTTCAAATCCCTCTCAAAATTGTTGAAATTCTGTTGAAGCTTTTAAAATTCTCTCTAGAATTTTCAAAATCCATGGCCACATGTTTACAATTTCACGTAAAAAAATGGCTAAAATTCCAGTTGAAATTTTTTCAAAGTCCCTTAAAAATTTTCCAATTTTTGTCCCAATTCTTCCCATTCCCATTGAAACTTTTCAAATCCCTCTCAAAATTGTTGAAATTCTGTTGAAGCTTTTAGAATTCTCTCTAGAATTTTCAAAATCCATGTCCACATGTTTACAATTTCACGTCAAAAAATGGCTAAAATTCCAGTTGAAATTTTTTCAAAGTCCCTTAAAAATTTTCCAATTTTTGTCCCAATTCTTCCCATTCCCATTGAAACTTTTCAAATCCCTCTCAACATTGTTGAAATTCTGTTGAAGCTTTTAGAATTCTCTCTAGAATTTTCAAAATCCATGTCCACATGTTTACAATTTCACGTCAAAAAATGGCTAAAATTCCAGTTGAAATTTTTTCAAAGTCCCTTAAAAATTTTCCAATTTTTGTCCCAATTCTTCCCATTCCCATTGAAACTTTTCAAATCCCTCTCAACATTGTTGAAATTCTGTTGAAGCTTTTAAAATTCTCTCTAGAATTTTCAAAATCCATGTCCACATGTTTACAATTTCACATTAAAAAATGGCTAAAATTCCAGTTGAAATTTTTTCAAAGTCCCTTAAAAATTTTCCAATTTTTGTCCCAATTCTTCCCATTCCCATTGAAACTTTTCAAATCCCTCTCAGAATTGTTGAAATTCTGTTGAAGCTTTTAGAATTCTCTCTAGAATTTTCAAAATCCATGTCCACATGTTTACAATTTCACGTCAAAAAATGGCTAAAATTCCAGTTGAAATTTTTTCAAAGTCCCTTAAAAATTTTCCAATTTTTGTCCCAATTCTTCCCATTCCCATTGAAACTTTTCAAATCCCTCTCAACATTGTTGAAATTCTGTTGAAGCTTTTAAAATTCTCTCTAGAATTTTCAAAATCCATGTCCACATGTTTACAATTTCACATAAAAAAATGGCTAAAATTCCAGTTGAAATTTTTTCAAAGTCCCTTAAAAATTTTCCAATTTTAGTCCCAATTCTTCCCATTCCCACTGAAACTTTTCAAATCCCTCTCAACATTGTTGAAATTCTCTTGAAGCTTTTAGAATTCTCTCTAGAATTTTCAAAATCCATGTCCACATGTTTACAATTTCACGTCAAAAAATGGCTAAAATTCCAGTTGAAATTTTTTCAAAGTCCCTTAAAAATTTTCCAATTTTTGTCCCAATTCTTCCCATTCCCATTGAAACTTTTCAAATCCCTCTCAACATTGTTGAAATTCTGTTGAAGCTTTTAGAATTCTCTCTAGAATTTTCAAAATCCATGTCCACATGTTTACAATTTCACGTAAAAAAATGGCTAAAATTCCAGTTGAAATTTTTTCAAAGTCCCTTAAAAATTTTCCAATTTTTGTCCCAATTCTTCCCATTCCCATTGAAACTTTTCAAATCCCTCTCAAAATTGTTGAAATTCTCTTGAAGCTTTTAAAATTCTCTCTAGAATTTTCAAAATCCATGTCCACATGTTTACAATTTCACATAAAAAAATGGCTAAAATTCCAGTTGAAATTTTTTCAAAGTCCCTTAAAAATTTTCCAATTTTTGTCCCAATTCTTCCCATTCCCATTGAAACTTTTCAAATCCCTCTCAGAATTGTTGAAATTCTGTTGAAGCTTTTAGAATTCTCTCTAGAATTTTCAAAATCCATGTCCACATGTTTACAATTTCACGTCAAAAAATGGCTAAAATTCCAGTTGAAATTTTTTCAAAGTCCCTTAAAAATTTTCCAATTTTTGTCCCAATTCTTCCCATTCCCATTGAAACTTTTCAAATCCCTCTCAACATTGTTGAAATTCTGTTGAAGCTTTTAAAATTCTCTCTAGAATTTTCAAAATCCATGTCCACATGTTTACAATTTCACATAAAAAAATGGCTAAAATTCCAGTTGAAATTTTTTCAAAGTCCCTTAAAAATTTTCCAATTTTAGTCCCAATTCTTCCCATTCCCACTGAAACTTTTCAAATCCCTCTCAAAATTGTTGAAATTCTGTTGAAGCTTTTAGAATTCTCTCTAGAATTTTCAAAATCCATGTCCACATGTTTACAATTTCACGTCAAAAAATGGCTAAACTTCCAGTTGAAGTTTTTTCAAAGTCCCTTAAAAATTTTCCAATTTTTGTCCCAATTCTTCCCATTCCCATTGAAACTTTTCAAATCCCTCTCAACATTGTTGAAATTCTGTTGAAGCTTTTAGAATTCTCTCTAGAATTTTCAAAATCCATGTCCACATGTTTACAATTTCACGTCAAAAAATGGCTAAAATTCCAGTTGAAATTTTTTCAAAGTCCCTTAAAAATTTTCCAATTTTTGTCCCAATTCTTCCCATTCCCATTGAAACTTTTCAAATCCCTCTCAACATTGTTGAAATTCTCTTGAAGCTTTTAAAATTCTCTCTAGAATTTTCAAAATCCATGTCCACATGTTTACAATTTCACATAAAAAAATGGCTAAAATTCCAGTTGAAATTTTTTCAAAGTCCCTTAAAAATTTTCCAATTTTTGTCCCAATTCTTCCCATTCCCATTGAAACTTTTCAAATCCCTCTCAAAATTGTTGAAATTCTGTTGAAGCTTTTAGAATTCTCTCTAGAATTTTCAAAATCCATGTCCACATGTTTACAATTTCACGTCAAAAAATGGCTAAAATTCCAGTTGAAATTTTTTCAAAGTCCCTTAAAAATTTTCCAATTTTTGTCCCAATTCTTCCCATTCCCATTGAAACTTTTCAAATCCCTCTCAACATTGTTGAAATTCTCTTGAAGCTTTTAAAATTCTCTCTAGAATTTTCAAAATCCATGTCCACATGTTTACAAATTCACATAAAAAAATGGCTAAAATTCCAGTTGAAATTTTTTCAAAGTCCCTTAAAAATTTTCCAATTTTTGTCCCAATTCTTCCCATTCCCATTGAAACTTTTCAAATCCCTCTCAACATTGTTGAAATTCTCTTGAAGCTTTTAGAATTCTCTCTAGAATTTTCAAAATCCATGTCCACATGTTTACAATTTCACGTCAAAAAATGGCTAAAATTCCAGTTGAAATTTTTTCAAAGTCCCTTAAAAATTTTCCAATTTTTGACCCAATTCTTCCCATTCCCATTGAAACTTTTCAAATCCCTCTCAAAATTGTTGAAATTCTGTTGAAGCTTTTAAAATTCTCTCTAGAATTTTCAAAATCCATGTCCACATGTTTACAATTTCACGTCAAAAAATGGCTAAAATTCCAGTTGAAATTTTTTCAAAGTCCCTTAAAAATTTTCCAATTTTTGTCCCAATTCTTCCCATTCCCACTGAAACTTTTCAAATCCCTCTCAACATTGTTGAAATTCTCTTGAAGCTTTTAGAATTCTCTCTAGAATTTTCAAAATCCATGTCCACATGTTTACAATTTCACGTCAAAAAATGGCTAAAATTCCAGTTGAAATTTTTTCAAAGTCCCTTAAAAATTTTCCAATTTTTGTCCCAATTCTTCCCATTCCCATTGAAACTTTTCAAATCCCTCTCAAAATTGTTGAAATTCTGTTGAAGCTTTTAGAATTCTCTCTAGAATTTTCAAAATCCATGTCCACATGTTTACAATTTCACGTCAAAAAATGGCTAAAATTCCAGTTGAAATTTTTTCAAAGTCCCTTAAAAATTTTCCAATTTTTGTCCCAATTCTTCCCATTCCCATTGAAACTTTTCAAATCCCTCTCAAAATTGTTGAAATTCTGTTGAAGCTTTTAGAATTCTCTCTAGAATTTTCAAAATCCATGTCCACATGTTTACAATTCCACGTCAAAAAATGGCTAAAATTCCAGTTGAAAATTTTTCAAAGTCCCTTAAAAATTTTCCAATTTTTGTCCCAATTCTTCCCATTCCCATTGAAACTTTTCAAATCCCTCTCAAAATTGTTGAAATTCTGTTGAAGCTTTTAGAATTCTCTCTAGAATTTTCAAAATCCATGTCCACATGTTTACAATTTCACGTCAAAAAATGGCTAAAATTCCAGTTGAAATTTTTTCAAAGTCCCTTAAAAATTTTCCAATTTTTGTCCCAATTCTTACCATTCCCATTGAAACTTTTCAAATCCCTCTCCAAATTGTTGAAATTCTCTTGAAGCTTTTAGAATTCTCTCTAGAATTTTCAAAATCCATGTCCACATGTTTACAATTTCACATAAAAAAATTGCTAAAATTCCAGGTGAAATTTTTTCAAAGTCCCTTAAAAATTTTCCAATTTTTGTCCCAATTCTTCCCATTCCCATTGAAACTTTTCAAATCCCTCTCAAAATTGTTGAAATTCTGTTGAAGCTTTTAGAATTCTCTCTAGAATTTTCAAAATCCATGTCCACATGTTTACAATTTCACGTCAAAAAATGGCTAAAATTCCACTTGAAATTTTTTCAAAGTCCCTTAAAAATTTTCCAATTTTTGTCCCAATTCTTCCCATTCCCATTGAAACTTTTCAAATCCCTCTCAAAATTGTTGAAATTCTGTTGAAGCTTTTAAAATTCTCTCTAGAATTTTCAAAATCCATGTCCACATGTTTACAATTTCACATAAAAAAATGGCTAAAATTCCAGTTGAAATTTTTTCAAAGTCCCTTAAAAATTTTCCAATTTTTGTCCCAATTCTTCCCATTCCCATTGAAACTTTTCAAATCCCTCTCAAAATTGTTGAAATTCTGTTGAAGCTTTTAGAATTCTCTCTAGAATTTTCAAAATCCATGTCCACATGTTTACAATTTCACGTCAAAAAATGGCTAAAATTCCAGTTGAAATTTTTTCAAAGTCCCTTAAAAATTTTCCAATTTTTGTCCCAATTCTTCCCATTCCCATTGAAACTTTTCAAATCCCTCTCTAAATTGTTGAAATTCTGTTGAAGCTTTTAAAATTCTCTCTAGAATTTTCAAAATCCATGTCCACATGTTTACAATTTCACATAAAAAAATGGCTAAAATTCCAGTTGAAATTTTTTCAAAGTCCCTTAAAAATTTTCCAATTTTTGTCCCAATTCTTCCCATTCCCATTGAAACTTTTCAAATCCCTCTCAGAATTGTTGAAATTCTGTTGAAGCTTTTAGAATTCTCTCTAGAATTTTCAAAATCCATGTCCACATGTTTACAATTTCACATAAAAAAATGGCTAAAATTCCAGTTGAAATTTTTTCAAAGTCCCTTAAAAATTTTCCAATTTTTGTCCCAATTCTTCCCATTCCCATTGAAACTTTTCAAATCCCTCTCAACATTGTTGAAATTCTGTTGAAGCTTTTAAAATTCTCTCTAGAATTTTCAAAATCCATGTCCACATGTTTACAATTCCACGTCAAAAAATGGCTAAAATTCCAGTTGAAATTTTTTCAAAGTCCCTTAAAAATTTTCCAATTTTTGTCCCAATTCTTCCCATTCCCATTGAAACTTTTCAAATCCCTCTCAAAATTGTTGAAATTCTGTTGAAGCTTTTAAAATTCTCTCTAGAATTTTCAAAATCCATGTCCACATGTTTACAATTTCATGTCAAAAAATGGCTAAAATTCCACTTGAAATTTTTTCAAAGTCCCTTAAAAATTTTCCAATTTTTGTCCCAATTCTTCCCATTCCCATTGAAACTTTTCAAATCCCTCTCAAAATTGTTGAAATTCTGTTGAAGCTTTTAAAATTCTCTCTAGAATTTTCAAAATCCATGTCCACATGTTTACAATTTCACATAAAAAAATGGCTAAAATTCCAGTTGAAATTTTTTCAAAGTCCCTTAAAAATTTTCCAATTTTTGTCCCAATTCTTCCCATTCCCATTGAAACTTTTCAAATCCCTCTCAAAATTGTTGAAATTCTGTTGAAGCTTTTAGAATTCTCTCTAGAATTTTCAAAATCCATGTCCACATGTTTACAATTTCACGTCAAAAAATGGCTAAAATTCCAGTTGAAATTTTTTCAAAGTCCCTTAAAAATTTTCCAATTTTTGTCCCAATTCTTCCCATTCCCATTGAAACTTTTCAAATCCCTCTCAACATTGTTGAAATTCTGTTGAAGCTTTTAAAATTCTCTCTAGAATTTTCAAAATCCATGTCCACATGTTTACAATTTCACATAAAAAAATGGCTAAAATTCCAGTTGAAATTTTTTCAAAGTCCCTTAAAAATTTTCCAATTTTTGTCCCAATTCTTCCCATTCCCATTGAAACTTTTCAAATCCCTCTCAGAATTGTTGAAATTCTGTTGAAGCTTTTAGAATTCTCTCTAGAATTTTCAAAATCCATGTCCACATGTTTACAATTTCACATAAAAAAATGGCTAAAATTCCAGTTGAAATTTTTTCAAAGTCCCTTAAAAATTTTCCAATTTTTGTCCCAATTCTTCCCATTCCCATTGAAACTTTTCAAATCCCTCTCAACATTGTTGAAATTCTGTTGAAGCTTTTAAAATTCTCTCTAGAATTTTCAAAATCCATGTCCACATGTTTACAATTTCACATAAAAAAAATGGCTAAAATTCCAGTTGAAATTTTTTCAAAGTCCCTTAAAAATTTTCCAATTTTTGTCCCAATTCTTCCCATTCCCACTGAAACTTTTCAAATCCCTCTCAACATTGTTGAAATTCTCTTGAAGCTTTTAGAATTCTCTCTAGAATTTTCAAAATCCATGTCCACATGTTTACAATTTCACATAAAAAAATTGCTAAAATTCCAGGTGAAATTTTTTCAAAGTCCCTTAAAAATTTTCCAATTTTTGTCCCAATTCTTCCCATTCCCATTGAAACTTTTCAAATCCCTCTCAAAATTGTTGAAATTCTGTTGAAGCTTTTAGAATTCTCTCTAGAATTTTCAAAATCCATGTCCACATGTTTACAATTTCACGTCAAAAAATGGCTAAAATTCCACTTGAAATTTTTTCAAAGTCCCTTAAAAATTTTCCAATTTTTGTCCCAATTCTTCCCATTCCCATTGAAACTTTTCAAATCCCTCTCAAAATTGTTGAAATTCTGTTGAAGCTTTTAAAATTCTCTCTAGAATTTTCAAAATCCATGTCCACATGTTTACAATTTCACATAAAAAAATGGCTAAAATTCCAGTTGAAATTTTTTCAAAGTCCCTTAAAAATTTTCCAATTTTTGTCCCAATTCTTCCCATTCCCATTGAAACTTTTCAAATCCCTCTCAAAATTGTTGAAATTCTGTTGAAGCTTTTAGAATTCTCTCTAGAATTTTCAAAATCCATGTCCACATGTTTACAATTTCACATAAAAAAATGGCTAAAATTCCAGTTGAAATTTTTTCAAAGTCCCTTAAAAATTTTCCAATTTTTGTCCCAATTCTTCCCATTCCCATTGAAACTTTTCAAATCCCTCTCTAAATTGTTGAAATTCTGTTGAAGCTTTTAAAATTCTCTCTAGAATTTTCAAAATCCATGTCCACATGTTTACAATTTCACATAAAAAAATGGCTAAAATTCCAGTTGAAATTTTTTCAAAGTCCCTTAAAAATTTTCCAATTTTTGTCCCAATTCTTCCCATTCCCATTGAAACTTTTCAAATCCCTCTCAGAATTGTTGAAATTCTGTTGAAGCTTTTAGAATTCTCTCTAGAATTTTCAAAATCCATGTCCACATGTTTACAATTTCACATAAAAAAATGGCTAAAATTCCAGTTGAAATTTTTTCAAAGTCCCTTAAAAATTTTCCAATTTTTGTCCCAATTCTTCCCATTCCCATTGAAACTTTTCAAATCCCTCTCAACATTGTTGAAATTCTGTTGAAGCTTTTAGAATTCTCTCTAGAATTTTCAAAATCCATGTCCACATGTTTACAATTTCACATAAAAAAATGGCTAAAATTCCAGTTGAAATTTTTTCAAAGTCCCTTAAAAATTTTCCAATTTTTGTCCCAATTCTTCCCATTCCCACTGAAACTTTTCAAATCCCTCTCAACATTGTTGAAATTCTCTTGAAGCTTTTAGAATTCTCTCTAGAATTTTCAAAATCCATGTCCACATGTTTACAATTTCACATAAAAAAATTGCTAAAATTCCAGGTGAAATTTTTTCAAAGTCCCTTAAAAATTTTCCAATAATTGTCCCAATTCTTCCCATTCCCATTGAAACTTTTCAAATCCCTCTCAACATTGTTGAAATTCTGTTGAAGCTTTTAGAATTCTCTCTAGAATTTTCAAAATCCATGTCCACATGTTTACAATTTCACGTCAAAAAATGGCTAAAATTCCAGTTGAAATTTTTTCAAAGTCCCTTAAGAATTTTCCAATTTTTGTCCCAATTCTTCCCATTCCCATTGAAACTTTTCAAATCCCTCTCAACATTGTTGAAATTCTCTTGAAGCTTTTAAAATTCTCTCTAGAATTTTCAAAATCCATGTCCACATGTTTACAATTTCACATAAAAAAATGGCTAAAATTCCAGTTGAAATTTTTTCAAAGTCCCTTAAAAATTTTCCAATTTTTGTCCCAATTCTTCCCATTCCCATTGAAACTTTTCAAATCCCTCTCAGAATTGTTGAAATTCTCTTGAAGCTTTTAGAATTCTCTCTAGAATTTTCAAAATCCATGTCCACATGTTTACAATTTCACGTCAAAAAATGGCTAAAATTCCAGTTGAAATTTTTTCAAAGTCCCTTAAAAATTTTCCAATTTTTGTCCCAATTCTTCCCATTCCCATTGAAACTTTTCAAATCCCTCTCAACATTGTTGAAATTCTGTTGAAGCTTTTAAAATTCTCTCTAGAATTTTCAAAATCCATGTCCACATGTTTACAATTTCACATAAAAAAATGGCTAAAATTCCAGTTGAAATTTTTTCAAAGTCCCTTAAAAATTTTCCAATTTTTGTCCCAATTCTTCCCATTCCCACTGAAACTTTTCAAATCCCTCTCAACATTGTTGAAATTCTCTTGAAGCTTTTAGAATTCTCTCTAGAATTTTCAAAATCCATGTCCACATGTTTACAATTTCACATAAAAAAATGGCTAAAATTCCAGTTGAAATTTTTTCAAAGTCCCTTAAAAATTTTCCAATTTTTGTCCCAATTCTTCCCATTCCCATTGAAACTTTTCAAATCCCTCTCAAAATTGTTGAAATTCTGTTGAAGCTTTTAGAATTCTCTCTAGAATTTTCAAAATCCATGTCCACATGTTTACAATTTCACGTCAAAAAATGGCTAAAATTCCAGTTGAAATTTTTTCAAAGTCCCTTAAAAATTTTCCAATTTTTGTCCCAATTCTTCCCATTCCCATTGAAACTTTTCAAATCCCTCTCAACATTGTTGAAATTCTCTTGAAGCTTTTAAAATTCTCTCTAGAATTTTCAAAATCCATGTCCACATGTTTACAAATTCACATAAAAAAATGGCTAAAATTCCAGTTGAAATTTTTTCAAAGTCCCTTAAAAATTTTCCAATTTTTGTCCCAATTCTTCCCATTCCCATTGAAACTTTTCAAATCCCTCTCAACATTGTTGAAATTCTCTTGAAGCTTTTAGAATTCTCTCTAGAATTTTCAAAATCCATGTCCACATGTTTACAATTTCACGTCAAAAAATGGCTAAAATTCCAGTTGAAAATTTTTCAAAGTCCCTTAAGAATTTTCCAATTTTTGTCCCAATTCTTCCCATTCCCATTGAAACTTTTCAAATCCCTCTCAAAATTGTTGAAATTCTGTTGAAGCTTTTAAAATTCTCTCTAGAATTTTCAAAATCCATGTCCACATGTTTACAATTTCACATAAAAAAATGGCTAAAATTCCAGTTGAAATTTTTTCAAAGTCCCTTAAAAATTTTCCAATTTTTGTCCCAATTCTTCCCATTCCCATTGAAACTTTTCAAATCCCTCTCAAAATTGTTGAAATTCTGTTGAAGCTTTTAGAATTCTCTCTAGAATTTTCAAAATCCATGTCCACATGTTTACAATTTCACGTCAAAAAATGGCTAAAATTCCAGTTGAAATTTTTTCAAAGTCCCTTAAAAATTTTCCAATTTTTATCCCAATTCTTCCCATTCCCATTGAAACTTTTCAAATCCCTCTCAACATTGTTGAAATTCTGTTGAAGCTTTTAAAATTCTCTCTAGAATTTTCAAAATCCATGTCCACATGTTTACAATTTCACATAAAAAAATGGCTAAAATTCCAGTTGAAATTTTTTCAAAGTCCCTTAAAAATTTTCCAATTTTTGTCCCAATTCTTCCCATTCCCATTGAAACTTTTCAAATCCCTCTCAGAATTGTTGAAATTCTGTTGAAGCTTTTAGAATTCTCTCTAGAATTTTCAAAATCCATGTCCACATGTTTACAATTTCACGTCAAAAAATGGCTAAAATTCCAGTTGAAATTTTTTCAAAGTCCCTTAAAAATTTTCCAATTTTTGTCCCAATTCTTCCCATTCCCATTGAAACTTTTCAAATCCCTCTCAACATTGTTGAAATTCTGTTGAAGCTTTTAAAATTCTCTCTAGAATTTTCAAAATCCATGTCCACATGTTTACAATTTCACATAAAAAAATGGCTAAAATTCCAGTTGAAATTTTTTCAAAGTCCCTTAAAAATTTTCCAATTTCAGTCCCAATTCTTCCCATTCCCACTGAAACTTTTCAAATCCCTCTCAACATTGTTGAAATTCTCTTGAAGCTTTTAGAATTCTCTCTAGAATTTTCAAAATCCATGTCCACATGTTTACAATTTCACATAAAAAAATGGCTAAAATTCCAGTTGAAATTTTTTCAAAGTCCCTTAAAAATTTTCCAATTTTTGTCCCAATTCTTCCCATTCCCATTGAAACTTTTCAAATCCCTCTCAAAATTGTTGAAATTCTGTTGAAGCTTTTAGAATTCTCTCTAGAATTTTCAAAATCCATGTCCACATGTTTACAATTTCACGTAAAAAAATGGCTAAAATTCCAGTTGAAATTTTTTCAAAGTCCCTTAAAAATTTTCCAATTTTTGTCCCAATTCTTCCCATTCCCATTGAAACTTTTCAAATCCCTCTCAACATTGTTGAAATTCTCTTGAAGCTTTTAGAATTCTCTCTAGAATTTTCAAAATCCATGTCCACATGTTTACAATTTCACGTCAAAAAATGGCTAAAATTCCAGTTGAAATTTTTTCAAAGTCCCTTAAAAATTTTCCAATTTTTGACCCAATTCTTCCCATTCCCATTGAAACTTTTCAAATCCCTCTCAAAATTGTTGAAATTCTGTTGAAGCTTTTAAAATTCTCTCTAGAATTTTCAAAATCCATGTCCACATGTTTACAATTTCACATAAAAAAATGGCTAAAATTCCAGTTGAAATTTTTTCAAAGTCCCTTAAAAATTTTCCAATTTTTGTCCCAATTCTTCCCATTCCCACTGAAACTTTTCAAATCCCTCTCAACATTGTTGAAATTCTCTTGAAGCTTTTAGAATTCTCTCTAGAATTTTCAAAATCCATGTCCACATGTTTACAATTTCACGTCAAAAAATGGCTAAAATTCCAGTTGAAATTTTTTCAAAGTCCCTTAAAAATTTTCCAATTTTTGTCCCAATTCTTCCCATTCCCATTGAAACTTTTCAAATCCCTCTCAAAATTGTTGAAATTCTGTTGAAGCTTTTAGAATTCTCTCTAGAATTTTCAAAATCCATGTCCACATGTTTACAATTTCACGTCAAAAAATGGCTAAAATTCCAGTTGAAATTTTTTCAAAGTCCCTTAAAAATTTTCCAATTTTTGTCCCAATTCTTCCCATTCCCATTGAAACTTTTCAAATCCCTCTCAAAATTGTTGAAATTCTGTTGAAGCTTTTAGAATTCTCTCTAGAATTTTCAAAATCCATGTCCACATGTTTACAATTCCACGTCAAAAAATGGCTAAAATTCCAGTTGAAAATTTTTCAAAGTCCCTTAAAAATTTTCCAATTTTTGTCCCAATTCTTCCCATTCCCATTGAAACTTTTCAAATCCCTCTCAAAATTGTTGAAATTCTGTTGAAGCTTTTAGAATTCTCTCTAGAATTTTCAAAATCCATGTCCACATGTTTACAATTTCACGTCAAAAAATGGCTAAAATTCCAGTTGAAATTTTTTCAAAGTCCCTTAAAAATTTTCCAATTTTTGTCCCAATTCTTACCATTCCCATTGAAACTTTTCAAATCCCTCTCAGAATTGTTGAAATTCTGTTGAAGCTTTTAAAATTCTCTCTAGAATTTTCAAAATCCATGTCCACATGTTTACAATTTCACATAAAAAAATGGCTAAAATTTCAGTTGAAATTTTTTCAAAGTCCCTTAAAAATTTTCCAATTTTTGTCCCAATTCTTCCCATTCCCATTGAAACTTTTCAAATCCCTCTCAACATTGTTGAAATTCTGTTGAAGCTTTTAGAATTCTCTCTAGAATTTTCAAAATCCATGTCCACATGTTTACAATTCCACGTCAAAAAATGGCTAAAATTCCAGTTGAAATTTTTTCAAAGTCCCTTAAAAATTTTCCAATTTTTGTCCCAATTCTTCCCATTCCCATTGAAACTTTTCAAATCCCTCTCAACATTGTTGAAATTCTGTTGAAGCTTTTAAAATTCTCTCTAGAATTTTCAAAATCCATGTCCACATGTTTACAATTCCACGTCAAAAAATGGCTAAAATTCCAGTTGAAATTTTTTCAAAGTCCCTTAAAAATTTTCCAATTTTTGTCCCAATTCTTCCCATTCCCATTGAAACTTTTCAAATCCCTCTCAAAATTGTTGAAATTCTGTTGAAGCTTTTAAAATTCTCTCTAGAATTTTCAAAATCCATGTCCACATGTTTACAATTTCACGTCAAAAAATGGCTAAAATTCCAGTTGAAATTTTTTCAAAGTCCCTTAAAAATTTTCCAATTTTTGTCCCAATTCTTCCCATTCCCATTGAAACTTTTCAAATCCCTCTCAAAATTGTTGAAATTCTGTTGAAGCTTTTAAAATTCTCTCTAGAATTTTCAAAATCCATGTCCACATGTTTACAATTTCACATAAAAAAATGGCTAAAATTCCAGTTGAAATTTTTTCAAAGTCCCTTAAAAATTTTCCAATTTTTGTCCCAATTCTTCCCATTCCCATTGAAACTTTTCAAATCCCTCTCAAAATTGTTGAAATTCTGTTGAAGCTTTTAGAATTCTCTCTAGAATTTTCAAAATCCATGTCCACATGTTTACAATTTCACGTCAAAAAATGGCTAAAATTCCAGTTGAAATTTTTTCAAAGTCCCTTAAAAATTTTCCAATTTTTGTCCCAATTCTTCCCATTCCCATTGAAACTTTTCAAATCCCTCTCAACATTGTTGAAATTCTGTTGAAGCTTTTAAAATTCTCTCTAGAATTTTCAAAATCCATGTCCACATGTTTACAATTTCACATAAAAAAATGGCTAAAATTCCAGTTGAAATTTTTTCAAAGTCCCTTAAAAATTTTCCAATTTTTGTCCCAATTCTTCCCATTCCCATTGAAACTTTTCAAATCCCTCTCAGAATTGTTGAAATTCTGTTGAAGCTTTTAAAATTCTCTCTAGAATTTTCAAAATCCATGTCCACATGTTTACAATTTCACATAAAAAAATGGCTAAAATTCCAGTTGAAATTTTTTCAAAGTCCCTTAAAAATTTTCCAATTTTTGTCCCAATTCTTCCCATTCCCATTGAAACTTTTCAAATCCCTCTCAAAATTGTTGAAATTCTGTTGAAGCTTTTAGAATTCTCTCTAGAATTTTCAAAATCCATGTCCACATGTTTACAATTTCACGTCAAAAAATGGCTAAAATTCCAGTTGAAATTTTTTCAAAGTCCCTTAAAAATTTTCCAATTTTTGTCCCAATTCTTCCCATTCCCATTGAAACTTTTCAAATCCCTCTCAACATTGTTGAAATTCTGTTGAAGCTTTTAGAATTCTCTCTAGAATTTTCAAAATCCATGTCCACATGTTTACAATTTCACATAAAAAAATGGCTAAAATTCCAGTTGAAATTTTTTCAAAGTCCCTTAAAAATTTTCCAATTTTTGTCCCAATTCTTCCCATTCCCACTGAAACTTTTCAAATCCCTCTCAACATTGTTGAAATTCTCTTGAAGCTTTTAGAATTCTCTCTAGAATTTTCAAAATCCATGTCCACATGTTTACAATTTCACATAAAAAAATTGCTAAAATTCCAGGTGAAATTTTTTCAAAGTCCCTTAAAAATTTTCCAATAATTGTCCCAATTCTTCCCATTCCCATTGAAACTTTTCAAATCCCTCTCAACATTGTTGAAATTCTGTTGAAGCTTTTAGAATTCTCTCTAGAATTTTCAAAATCCATGTCCACATGTTTACAATTTCACGTCAAAAAATGGCTAAAATTCCAGTTGAAATTTTTTCAAAGTCCCTTAAGAATTTTCCAATTTTTGTCCCAATTCTTCCCATTCCCATTGAAACTTTTCAAATCCCTCTCAACATTGTTGAAATTCTCTTGAAGCTTTTAAAATTCTCTCTAGAATTTTCAAAATCCATGTCCACATGTTTACAATTTCACATAAAAAAATGGCTAAAATTCCAGTTGAAATTTTTTCAAAGTCCCTTAAAAATTTTCCAATTTTTGTCCCAATTCTTCCCATTCCCATTGAAACTTTTCAAATCCCTCTCAGAATTGTTGAAATTCTCTTGAAGCTTTTAGAATTCTCTCTAGAATTTTCAAAATCCATGTCCACATGTTTACAATTTCACGTCAAAAAATGGCTAAAATTCCAGTTGAAATTTTTTCAAAGTCCCTTAAAAATTTTCCAATTTTTGTCCCAATTCTTCCCATTCCCATTGAAACTTTTCAAATCCCTCTCAACATTGTTGAAATTCTGTTGAAGCTTTTAAAATTCTCTCTAGAATTTTCAAAATCCATGTCCACATGTTTACAATTTCACATAAAAAAATGGCTAAAATTCCAGTTGAAATTTTTTCAAAGTCCCTTAAAAATTTTCCAATTTTTGTCCCAATTCTTCCCATTCCCACTGAAACTTTTCAAATCCCTCTCAACATTGTTGAAATTCTCTTGAAGCTTTTAGAATTCTCTCTAGAATTTTCAAAATCCATGTCCACATGTTTACAATTTCACATAAAAAAATGGCTAAAATTCCAGTTGAAATTTTTTCAAAGTCCCTTAAAAATTTTCCAATTTTTGTCCCAATTCTTCCCATTCCCATTGAAACTTTTCAAATCCCTCTCAAAATTGTTGAAATTCTGTTGAAGCTTTTAGAATTCTCTCTAGAATTTTCAAAATCCATGTCCACATGTTTACAATTTCACGTCAAAAAATGGCTAAAATTCCAGTTGAAATTTTTTCAAAGTCCCTTAAAAATTTTCCAATTTTTGTCCCAATTCTTCCCATTCCCATTGAAACTTTTCAAATCCCTCTCAACATTGTTGAAATTCTCTTGAAGCTTTTAAAATTCTCTCTAGAATTTTCAAAATCCATGTCCACATGTTTACAAATTCACATAAAAAAATGGCTAAAATTCCAGTTGAAATTTTTTCAAAGTCCCTTAAAAATTTTCCAATTTTTGTCCCAATTCTTCCCATTCCCATTGAAACTTTTCAAATCCCTCTCAACATTGTTGAAATTCTCTTGAAGCTTTTAGAATTCTCTCTAGAATTTTCAAAATCCATGTCCACATGTTTACAATTTCACGTCAAAAAATGGCTAAAATTCCAGTTGAAAATTTTTCAAAGTCCCTTAAGAATTTTCCAATTTTTGTCCCAATTCTTCCCATTCCCATTGAAACTTTTCAAATCCCTCTCAAAATTGTTGAAATTCTGTTGAAGCTTTTAAAATTCTCTCTAGAATTTTCAAAATCCATGTCCACATGTTTACAATTTCACATAAAAAAATGGCTAAAATTCCAGTTGAAATTTTTTCAAAGTCCCTTAAAAATTTTCCAATTTTTGTCCCAATTCTTCCCATTCCCATTGAAACTTTTCAAATCCCTCTCAAAATTGTTGAAATTCTGTTGAAGCTTTTAGAATTCTCTCTAGAATTTTCAAAATCCATGTCCACATGTTTACAATTTCACGTCAAAAAATGGCTAAAATTCCAGTTGAAATTTTTTCAAAGTCCCTTAAAAATTTTCCAATTTTTATCCCAATTCTTCCCATTCCCATTGAAACTTTTCAAATCCCTCTCAACATTGTTGAAATTCTGTTGAAGCTTTTAAAATTCTCTCTAGAATTTTCAAAATCCATGTCCACATGTTTACAATTTCACATAAAAAAATGGCTAAAATTCCAGTTGAAATTTTTTCAAAGTCCCTTAAAAATTTTCCAATTTTTGTCCCAATTCTTCCCATTCCCATTGAAACTTTTCAAATCCCTCTCAGAATTGTTGAAATTCTGTTGAAGCTTTTAGAATTCTCTCTAGAATTTTCAAAATCCATGTCCACATGTTTACAATTTCACGTCAAAAAATGGCTAAAATTCCAGTTGAAATTTTTTCAAAGTCCCTTAAAAATTTTCCAATTTTTGTCCCAATTCTTCCCATTCCCATTGAAACTTTTCAAATCCCTCTCAACATTGTTGAAATTCTGTTGAAGCTTTTAAAATTCTCTCTAGAATTTTCAAAATCCATGTCCACATGTTTACAATTTCACATAAAAAAATGGCTAAAATTCCAGTTGAAATTTTTTCAAAGTCCCTTAAAAATTTTCCAATTTCAGTCCCAATTCTTCCCATTCCCACTGAAACTTTTCAAATCCCTCTCAACATTGTTGAAATTCTCTTGAAGCTTTTAGAATTCTCTCTAGAATTTTCAAAATCCATGTCCACATGTTTACAATTTCACATAAAAAAATGGCTAAAATTCCAGTTGAAATTTTTTCAAAGTCCCTTAAAAATTTTCCAATTTTTGTCCCAATTCTTCCCATTCCCATTGAAACTTTTCAAATCCCTCTCAAAATTGTTGAAATTCTGTTGAAGCTTTTAGAATTCTCTCTAGAATTTTCAAAATCCATGTCCACATGTTTACAATTTCACGTAAAAAAATGGCTAAAATTCCAGTTGAAATTTTTTCAAAGTCCCTTAAAAATTTTCCAATTTTTGTCCCAATTCTTCCCATTCCCATTGAAACTTTTCAAATCCCTCTCAACATTGTTGAAATTCTCTTGAAGCTTTTAGAATTCTCTCTAGAATTTTCAAAATCCATGTCCACATGTTTACAATTTCACGTCAAAAAATGGCTAAAATTCCAGTTGAAATTTTTTCAAAGTCCCTTAAAAATTTTCCAATTTTTGACCCAATTCTTCCCATTCCCATTGAAACTTTTCAAATCCCTCTCAAAATTGTTGAAATTCTGTTGAAGCTTTTAAAATTCTCTCTAGAATTTTCAAAATCCATGTCCACATGTTTACAATTTCACATAAAAAAATGGCTAAAATTCCAGTTGAAATTTTTTCAAAGTCCCTTAAAAATTTTCCAATTTTTGTCCCAATTCTTCCCATTCCCACTGAAACTTTTCAAATCCCTCTCAACATTGTTGAAATTCTCTTGAAGCTTTTAGAATTCTCTCTAGAATTTTCAAAATCCATGTCCACATGTTTACAATTTCACGTCAAAAAATGGCTAAAATTCCAGTTGAAATTTTTTCAAAGTCCCTTAAAAATTTTCCAATTTTTGTCCCAATTCTTCCCATTCCCATTGAAACTTTTCAAATCCCTCTCAAAATTGTTGAAATTCTGTTGAAGCTTTTAGAATTCTCTCTAGAATTTTCAAAATCCATGTCCACATGTTTACAATTTCACGTCAAAAAATGGCTAAAATTCCAGTTGAAATTTTTTCAAAGTCCCTTAAAAATTTTCCAATTTTTGTCCCAATTCTTCCCATTCCCATTGAAACTTTTCAAATCCCTCTCAAAATTGTTGAAATTCTGTTGAAGCTTTTAGAATTCTCTCTAGAATTTTCAAAATCCATGTCCACATGTTTACAATTCCACGTCAAAAAATGGCTAAAATTCCAGTTGAAAATTTTTCAAAGTCCCTTAAAAATTTTCCAATTTTTGTCCCAATTCTTCCCATTCCCATTGAAACTTTTCAAATCCCTCTCAAAATTGTTGAAATTCTGTTGAAGCTTTTAGAATTCTCTCTAGAATTTTCAAAATCCATGTCCACATGTTTACAATTTCACGTCAAAAAATGGCTAAAATTCCAGTTGAAATTTTTTCAAAGTCCCTTAAAAATTTTCCAATTTTTGTCCCAATTCTTACCATTCCCATTGAAACTTTTCAAATCCCTCTCAGAATTGTTGAAATTCTGTTGAAGCTTTTAAAATTCTCTCTAGAATTTTCAAAATCCATGTCCACATGTTTACAATTTCACATAAAAAAATGGCTAAAATTTCAGTTGAAATTTTTTCAAAGTCCCTTAAAAATTTTCCAATTTTTGTCCCAATTCTTCCCATTCCCATTGAAACTTTTCAAATCCCTCTCAACATTGTTGAAATTCTGTTGAAGCTTTTAGAATTCTCTCTAGAATTTTCAAAATCCATGTCCACATGTTTACAATTCCACGTCAAAAAATGGCTAAAATTCCAGTTGAAATTTTTTCAAAGTCCCTTAAAAATTTTCCAATTTTTGTCCCAATTCTTCCCATTCCCATTGAAACTTTTCAAATCCCTCTCAACATTGTTGAAATTCTGTTGAAGCTTTTAAAATTCTCTCTAGAATTTTCAAATCCATGTCCACATGTTTACAATTCCACGTCAAAAAATGGCTAAAATTCCAGTTGAAATTTTTTCAAAGTCCCTTAAAAATTTTCCAATTTTTGTCCCAATTCTTCCCATTCCCATTGAAACTTTTCAAATCCCTCTCAAAATTGTTGAAATTCTGTTGAAGCTTTTAAAATTCTCTCTAGAATTTTCAAATCCATGGCCACATGTTTACAATTTCACGTCAAAAAATGGCTAAAATTCCAGTTGAAATTTTTTCAAAGTCCCTTAAAAATTTTCCAATTTTTGTCCCAATTCTTCCCATTCCCATTGAAACTTTTCAAATCCCTCTCAAAATTGTTGAAATTCTGTTGAAGCTTTTAAAATTCTCTCTAGAATTTTCAAAATCCATGTCCACATGTTTACAATTTCACATAAAAAAATGGCTAAAATTCCAGTTGAAATTTTTTCAAAGTCCCTTAAAAATTTTCCAATTTTTGTCCCAATTCTTCCCATTCCCATTGAAACTTTTCAAATCCCTCTCAAAATTGTTGAAATTCTGTTGAAGCTTTTAGAATTCTCTCTAGAATTTTCAAAATCCATGTCCACATGTTTACAATTTCACGTCAAAAAATGGCTAAAATTCCAGTTGAAATTTTTTCAAAGTCCCTTAAAAATTTTCCAATTTTTGTCCCAATTCTTCCCATTCCCATTGAAACTTTTCAAATCCCTCTCAACATTGTTGAAATTCTGTTGAAGCTTTTAAAATTCTCTCTAGAATTTTCAAAATCCATGTCCACATGTTTACAATTTCACATAAAAAAATGGCTAAAATTCCAGTTGAAATTTTTTCAAAGTCCCTTAAAAATTTTCCAATTTTTGTCCCAATTCTTCCCATTCCCATTGAAACTTTTCAAATCCCTCTCAGAATTGTTGAAATTCTGTTGAAGCTTTTAAAATTCTCTCTAGAATTTTCAAAATCCATGTCCACATGTTTACAATTTCACATAAAAAAATGGCTAAAATTCCAGTTGAAATTTTTTCAAAGTCCCTTAAAAATTTTCCAATTTTTGTCCCAATTCTTCCCATTCCCATTGAAACTTTTCAAATCCCTCTCAAAATTGTTGAAATTCTGTTGAAGCTTTTAGAATTCTCTCTAGAATTTTCAAAATCCATGTCCACATGTTTACAATTTCACGTCAAAAAATGGCTAAAATTCCAGTTGAAATTTTTTCAAAGTCCCTTAAAAATTTTCCAATTTTTGTCCCAATTCTTCCCATTCCCATTGAAACTTTTCAAATCCCTCTCAAAATTGTTGAAATTCTGTTGAAGCTTTTAGAATTCTCTCTAGAATTTTCAAAATCCATGTCCACATGTTTACAATTTCACATAAAAAAATGGCTAAAATTCCAGTTGAAATTTTTTCAAAGTCCCTTAAAAATTTTCCAATTTTTGTCCCAATTCTTCCCATTCCCATTGAAACTTTTCAAATCCCTCTCAGAATTGTTGAAATTCTGTTGAAGCTTTTAAAATTCTCTCTAGAATTTTCAAAATCCATGTCCACATGTTTACAATTTCACATAAAAAAATGGCTAAAATTCCAGTTGAAATTTTTTCAAAGTCCCTTAAAAATTTTCCAATTTTTGTCCCAATTCTTCCCATTCCCATTGAAACTTTTCAAATCCCTCTCAAAATTGTTGAAATTCTGTTGAAGCTTTTAGAATTCTCTCTAGAATTTTCAAAATCCATGTCCACATGTTTACAATTTCACGTCAAAAAATGGCTAAAATTCCAGTTGAAATTTTTTCAAAGTCCCTTAAAAATTTTCCAATTTTTGTCCCAATTCTTCCCATTCC